>NC_068377.1:42124933-42144933 GCF_023724105.1 Carassius gibelio
TTGCTCTGTTTCGGGTTCCCTTCGCTTCTTCTTGCGCTTGAATAGACACAAACGTGTTCTGCTCAGTTATGGCACAAATCATAATGAGGATTGTTATGGTCAATATTGTAATCATGATTATTTAACACGATTTAGAGTGAACCACATGACCAAAACTTTATATGAGTGATGTATTTAAAGATATATATCAAATATATATTTTCTGGAAATAAAGTTGCAATGACATCCACATTCTAGAGACCAGCGAAGTTTGACAATATTCAATACTAGGGTAACCAATAATATATATATATATATATATATATATATATATACAGTATTGTTCAAAATAATAGCAGTACAATGTGACTAACCAGAATAATTAAGGTTTTTAGTAAATCTTTATTGCTATGTGGCAAACAAGTTACCAGTAGGTTCAGTAGATTGTCAGAAAACAAACAAGACCCAGCATTCATGATATGCACGCTCTTAAGGCTGTGCAATTGGGCAATTAGTTGAAAGGGGTGTGTTCAAAAAAATAGCAGTGTCTACCTTTGACTGTACAAACTCAAAACTATTTTGTACAAACATTTTTTTTTTTCTGGGATTTAGCAATCCTGTGAATCACTAAACTAATATTTAGTTGTACGACCACAGTTTTTTAAAACTGCTTGACATCTGTGTGGCATGGAGTCAACCAACTTGTGGCACCTCTCAGCTGTTATTCCACTCCATGATTCTTTAACAACATTCCACAATTCATTCACATTTCTTGGTTTTGCTTCAGAAACAGCATTTTTGATATCACCCCACAAGTTCTCAATTGGATTAAGGTCTGGAGATTGGGCTGGCCACTCCATAACATTAATTTTGTTGGTTTGGAACCAAGACTTTGCCCGTTTACTAGTGTGTTTTGGGTCATTGTCTTGTTGAAACAACCATTTCAAGGGCATGTCCTCTTCAGCATAGGGCAACATGACCTCTTCAAGTATTTTAACATATGCAAACTGATCCATGATCCCTGGTATGCGATAAATAGGCCCAACACCATAGTAGGAGAAACATGCCCATATCATGATGCTTGCACCTCCATGCTTCACTGTCTTCACTGTGTACTGTGGCTTGAATTCAGAGTTTGGGGGTCGTCTCACAAACTGCCTGTGGCCCTTGGACCCAAAAAGAACAATTTTACTCTCATCAGTCCACAAAATGTTCCTCCATTTCTCTTTAGGCCAGTTGATATGTTCTTTGGCAAATTGTAACCTCTTCTGCACATGCCTTTTTTTTAACAGAGGGACTTTGCGGGGGATTCTTGAAAATAGATTAGCTTCACACAGACGTCTTCTAACTGTCACAGTACTTACAGGTAACTCCAGACTGTCTTTGATCATCCTGGAGGTGATCATTGGCTGAGCCTTTGCCATTCTGGTTATTCTTCTATCCATTTTGATGGTTGTCTTCCGTTTTCTTCCACGTCTCTCTGGTTTTGCTCTCCATTTTAAGGCATTGGAGATCATTTTAGCTGAACAGCCTATCATTTTTTGCACCTCTTTATAGGTTTTCCCCTCTCTAATCAACTTTTTAATCAAAGTACGCTGTTCTTCTGAACAATGTCTTGAACGACCCATTTTCCTCAGCTTTCAAATGCATGTTCAACAAGTGTTGGCTTCATCCTTAAATAGGGGCCACCTGATTCACACCTGTTTCTTCACAAAATTGATGACCTCAGTGATTGAATGCCACACTGCTATTTTTTTGAACACACCCCTTTCAACTAATTGCCCAATTGCACAGCCTTAAGAGCGTGCATATCATGAATGCTGGGTCTCATTTGTTTTCTGAGAATCTACTGAACCTACTGGTAACTTGTTTGCCACGTAGCAATAAAAAATATACTAAAAACCTTGATTATTCTGGTTAGTCACATTGTACTGCTATTATTTTGAACAATACTGTATATATATATATATTTTTTTTTTTACAATATTTTTTGCACCAATTACAGAACCTCATGTCATTTTTCAGAACTCTAGACACAAAACTCAGAACAGTCATTATTTGTAACTTGCATTTTGCGTTCATATCTTTAAAGAAGCCTTGCTTTTGCAGAAGCATTGGTTCAAAAACTCATTTTTTATGAAATATCATAGGAGCAATACTTTAGATCACCCACACACAACATACCCATAGTTTCACTGTGTAGTTGTTCATACAATCATTAAATATAGAAATAAGGATGAGAACAGAAGTACAGTGGGCCTACAGTGAATGTGAGCTGGAGCGTTCCTCACTGCACTTCTGTATTTGTGTCATCTCTGTCTTGTGGATCTGGCCTCAGGCTTCTGGTCACATATTAATGTATGTTTTCATTAGCTGAAATCTTATGGCCAGTAAAGTCCTGCCGTGGTCTCCTGAGACGTCACCTCACTCATAATAGATGTTCAGGAGAAGAGCGAGTCTGAGAGGGGTCTGTTGTGAACCTCTCGGCTCATGTACGGAGAGGACTGTGGGTAACACAAGCTCTGAATCCAGGACTGCACTGGTGCTGTTGTTGGGAATTATTTTAGGGGTCTCCTCAAAACCACATTCAGTGTGTGCCACACCAGCGGAGGACATGATTCTGGGCCGCTCTCAGTCTCTCCTCCGTGTCATGGACAGGTTAAAGTCTGCCTCACCCAAAATATGAGGGACTTTCATCAGCTTCCAGCTCTATCAGCCTCTAACAAATACTGTATAGTAGGGAAAACTAATACTTATAACAACAGGCATCTTAAAACTGATCATACCTGAACATCCTCAGATACTCCACTTTCAGAATCTAAAAATTAATATTGCTCCTGATTTCTCCTTTAAACTAGTCTTCAAGAGTGATGCAGCAGTCACGCAGCAGTCTGAGCAGATAGTTAGATCACTGTAATGAGACGAATAGACACAGTTCTGAATAGTAATACTGTGATGCTACGCTGTCACTCTGAACCAGGTATTTCAGTTCAGTGAACAGAAGATCTTTGGTTCATGTGGATTGTGTTCAAGCATTCAGAAAAAGTGTTTTTGTCATTTGGTCATTGGTTGTGAATTATGTTTCTAGAGTTTGAGAAATGACATGAAGGTTCAGTTATTAGTGCAAAAATGATGGTAAAAAACTAAAGCTACAACAGTCCTTCAGCGGAGAGCAGTGAGTGATGTTCTCTGTCTTCTGTTGTTTAATTAAGATGAGCAGGAACATTTAAGAGCTGCACAGATATCATTACTGTTACACACAGATTCACTCTCAACTGCTCACGTTCACTTACTACAGAACAACCAGGGTTTGAGTCAATAATCATCGCCACATTTCGACACATTTTTGTGTGTATTCAAGCGTTTAGGCTCTGCACTAAGCTAAAAGATGACCTTACTCATCCGTGTTCAGATCACATCTCATTTTGTGAAAGTCACATTACATCTTTTTAATGATTTGCATATGAAATTGGGCTTTTATAGAAGTGAAAGCACACCGCTGCAGAAATATCACTACCTAAATTATTGAATTTTCATGAGCACTTGGGGCTGAAATCGGAATCCTAACGGTATTTCTATTGATTGCACACCTCTAATTTAAACACAAAGTTATGTGAAGACACGCATCTTTGCCAGTATCCTGGTAAACACGGCCAGTGTCCATCAGTGAACATCTGGAGAAGACAAAACCTGAAACACATCCAGCATTAAGATGATTTTAACTCAAACACATAGAGTCTATAATCATAATAACACTTCCTCCAGTGATAAAGTGCATCTGCTGTCGTCTCTCACAGATTAGTTTAGATCTGTTTAAACGCTGCTTGATCTGTGCAGATTTCTCTCCTGATTCAGACCAGAACACTTTTTCACTGGAGGAAGTGTTATTATGGATTATATACTCTGTGTGTTTGAGTTAAAATCATCTTAATGCTGGATGTGTTTCATCTTTTGTCTTCTCCAGATGTTCACTGATGTACTGGAGTGCTGTGGATTATTGTGATGTTTTTATCAGACTCTCATTCTGACGGCACCCATTCACTGAAGAGCATCCATTGATGCTAAATTTCTACAAACCTGATGAAGACACAAACTCATCCTGATCTCAGATGAACTGAGGTTGAGCACATTTTCATTTTTCGGTAAAGAAAAAACACTAGATTTAATTTGTACAGTGCAGTGTTGTTTCTACTTTTGATGACTTTCTGTCATTTCTGTGTCTGAATACTGCTGTGAGGACTGGCTGGAAGTCATTCTGCACTGTTTCTGTCATATGCATCTGTGTTTGGTGGTGTTTGTCATTAGTTTGACCCACCGATCTCACAGTTGGCTCCCAGGAATCCGGTTCCAGTGCAGTCACAGATGTAGCGGTTCCAGCCCTCCTTGCACTGTCCTCCGTTGGCACAGGGGGCGCTGCTGCACCTCTTCTGGAGCTCACGCGTGCAGAAGCTGCTGACGCCCGGAGCGCTCTGGATCTCAGCCAGACGACGCACGTCTCGACTCTTACCGTCGATGAACAGGTCACGGACACAGCCCACGTAACCGTAGTTGAGCAGCGCGGTCCAGACCTCGGGCGGCAGGATCAGGCCCTGACCGCTCTCTGGCAAACCACCCAGATACATGTCACTGTCCAGGTCCAGGATCTCACTGCCCTCGTTAGAGCTGAAGGGGATGGAGCGGCTGTTGACGGAGATGGAGCCTGTGGAGAAGAAGCGTGCATGAGCGACGTGTGTTTGCATGAGTGCTGCTCTCTCGCCAGATCACCCAGATTTATGACCTACTCTTAATTGTCTATTAAACTGCAATTACAGAACTGCAGGACTTTCTACCCCTCAGGACACACACACCTCCTCTAGTCTTACACTCCATTAGCTCATTACAGCAGACGGAGGAAGTCTTTGGCAGCAGAGTTCAGCTCCAAGGGCTGGACGGCCTCTCGTTTTAGGAGTGATAAGTGCAGGAGTGAATCTTCTACAGCAGCTGAACCCGTCTGAGATTCATGTGTGTGTACAGGATCTCTGAGTGCGGCTTGGCTTTGAACTGATACAAAATCTGAATGAGATGTCATTTATTTATGCAGAAAAGTCTGTTAAGTTGATGATAATTTTCGTGGTGTCCACCCTGAAGTGGGAACTAATGTGAATGTGTGAGTGAAGTGCACGCTATGAGTGAGATTATTTTAGAGGTTAGTTTCTGTCATTGGTCAGCCGCTGTGAGTGTGTTCTCCTCACCTCTCCGTCCCTCTCTCTGGAAGTCCACGTGGCACCACTCTCCGTCGTTCACCTTCTTGTTGCTGGTCTTGAGCTTGATGCTGCCGGAGCCCATGTCCATCAGCAGGTAGAGGAAGCCGTCCAGCAGCTCCATGGCGAAGTAGTCCGTCTTCATCTCTCGGCCGGGCCGCTGCTCTCGGCTCTGAGGTTTGCCGTGGCTGAACAGCAGCAGGCCGCTGGGCTCCGTGGTGCGGAAGTCGAAGGAGATGGAGCTGGTCTTCTTTGTGTCCCAGCGCGGCAGGGCGATGTAGGACTCGGCCGTCTCGAAGGTCACGGGGTCGAGGGCCGCCACGTCCTCGCAGCGGAACACCAGGTCCCCGTGCAGATTGATCTTAGGGTCGCTCTCGATGGCCAGACGAGACAGCTCCAGCTTGAAGTCGTTGTTCTTGTACACCACCTGCAGGAGCGCATTACAGAACGCAGACGCATCCTTGGGTCTCGTTTCATTACACACACACACACACACTAAGAGTACAGAGTAATTCCTCCTCCTTTAGGTTTTTCCTACACTCTGAGAGAGAAAGGTACAACAGCTTGTCTCTGGTATGACCTCTCTCGGTGTACTGCCCCAGTGACAACTTGTGTACCTTTATTCTGAGAGTTTGTGTAACCCATAATAAACATTAAGGGTTAAGTATGTCGTTTCTGTCACTGTCCACACCAACTTCAGCAGCTATTTATGAGGAACCTCGATGGGAAATAAATAAATGACAGAAGAGACGACATGAAATATTGGTCTAACTGCTGCATTTAACACTCGTAAGTATCATTTCTATCCTCATGGGAAACGAATGATATTCCAGCTGACTGTGACACTGTGCTCTCCGTTTGTTTAGGTACATTTCATGCCATGTTTCCACTATCAAAACTGAACAGCTATGACACACTAAAATAAATCAGGATAGCATTTGTCAGTACATTACCAAACTAACGTTTAAAGAGTGAGCAATAATTATAACTGCAGAATTCATTCTTGTAGCGACTCTTTTAAATGTTGAACAGAACTGCACACTAAACACCAGCAGGTCTTTCTCTTCACTCCAAAAAACACAAAATGACACTTAGTTTCAAAATGTGACTGTTATGAATTCAGTGTTATATGCAGAGCTGCAGCTGAGAGCTAGAAATCCACTGCCCAGTTTCAGTCAATGCCACATGAATTCATTTGACATATTTACATAATTTTACATAATTTTGCATATTTAGTGGATAAAGCACAATGAGATGGAGTGACAATATGTTCAGCAATTGCTTTAGCTCATTTAATTATTATTATTATTATTACTATTATTATCATTACTAGAATGATGACAGCAATATAAACTTCAAACACTCCGCCCACCTGCGTCACTCAAACAGTTAGCCCCGCCCCCAAACTCACACCATTGGCTGAGCACATCACTTCCTCTACTCACACGAACAGAAATGACCTACTTCACCTTTGACCCTGTGATTGTGGAGGATTTTCTTTTGCTACTACTAAAACATATTGATGTTTTGGTCATTTGGCTACTCTTTTGAGATTTCTCCCAGCTTGTTACACCTGTGGTGTTCCTGTTCAGAAAATGACAAGCCTACTAATAATGTTATCTCTCATTATGCTCTATTATTAATAACCAATCTTGAGCTCAATCTCTTTGTCAGTCGTTCTCTTTCAGTTAGCACCGGTGTTGTGAGCTGACTGATCCTAGGGCTCATTGATCTGTGCCTCACAAATAAGGTCAGCTCAGATCTGTGCTAACTGAAAGGAAGCCAGCTGTCCAAGATTTCCTGATCATGCCAGATCCACAAGCCCTTGGTGGTGTTTAGAGACAGCAGCTGAAGGGTTCCTGATGACCAGTCGACTCACGTCTTTCAGGCAGCCCATGAAGTTGTTGCTGACCGGAGATCCGGGCAGATCGGCTGTGTTCGGGCTTCCTCCGATGTAGAAGAAGTCATCGGAGCCCAGCATGGTGTAATCCTCCTGCGTGTATCCGGTGGTGGTCAGAATACCGTCCACTGAGATGGTGACCTGCCGGCGGATGGACACAGACAGAGAGAGAGTTCCCGGAGGAACAGAGAGACAGGAGAGAGGAGACAGAGACACTGGATTAAAGAGTCATTGTGTCTGTGCTGCTCCGGGTGCGAGGAAACACTTCTTCAGAGCACAGCTGAACGTCAAACAAACCACTGCACCACTGAATCACCAGAGACCAGAATCAGGCTTCACACAGCCGAGCCGATTCTGACAAGAGCAGCTGTTCTAGGTCAACATCCTGAACCGAACACTGTGAGAAGTATTTGTTTCCTATATTTGTATTTATATCAATTACTCAAATATATTCAGATAGCATTTGTTTTACATAAGGAAAGTGTTTTTCATTGTCTAATGACTAGCTCTAATTAACACTGGTAAGAAGCACAGTTCTTTCCTCTCTGTGTGTTTGATGCAAGCGCTTCACTCAGTATCTGTGTGTAAATGTTTCAGCTTCAGCACATATTCCTGCTAAAAGCTCTGATTGAGAGTGTATTTCTATCATCCAGCGGCAAACCAACACACGCTCGCAAATCACATCACTTGGCTTTTAAAATGATTTGTCAGGATCACTTATTTGTTGAATAATAATGATGTTTCTGGCTGAACATGTCCAATTAAAACCTGCGCTGATAAAACAGCAAAGCAGACGATTGAACGACGTTCATGCACTAAGTCGAAATGATTTCTCTTCACAAGAAAACTCAAAGCAGCCTCTGATGAGATCTGTTCTCCAGCAGTCCAGCACATCTGACCGCTTCAGACGAGAGTCTGCTGGGATTCAGTGACTTCATCCATCAGCTGTGCCTGAAGAAGCGTTTCCCCGAGCGCTCACTTCACCAGACGCTCGTGTCTTTGGTTCTCCCGTACAGCGCAACACATTTTTATGTCTGCTGTCGATTCTTCCTCTTCTCTACACTCTCAGAAATAAAGGATTCTCAAAGATCTTTCAGCGATCCGTTCTTTTAATAATCTTCTACTGCAGTTGAAAGGTTTCATGGATCTTCAAAGTTCTTAATTTAACCATTGATGTCAATAAAGGAGCTTAATTTTTAAGAGTGTTAAGAGTGTTTGGTGTGTGTTCATGTGTTGCCTGTTCAAACAGGAAGTTGGTGTGAAACATCATTGTGTGTTTGTGTGTGTAATTGTGTGTTGTCTGTGTGTTTGTGTAAATCTAAGTATAAGTGTGTGTGTGTCAATGTCTGGTAATGCTCTGGCATTAAGTCAGTGTTTTCTGTGCTCGTTTCTGGCCCAGACTCCAGCATTATTAGGATAAATAAATCATTATGACAAAAGGGAGATAGAGAACCAGCTGACAGCCACCTGTGAGACTCACCCACGAGAGAGAGAGACGAATCCTCTTCTGACTATTATTAATTCCTCATTGTCATTAGGATATGTCCCCAAAACCTTCAAACTGGCTGTTATTAAGCCTCTCACAAAAAAAAACACAACTTGACCCCAAAGAACTAGTTAATTATAGACCAATCTCGAATCTCCCTTTTCTGTCCAAGATACTAGAAAAGGTGGTATCCTCACAATTATATTCCTTCTTAGAGAAAAATGGTATATGTGAGGATTTCCAGTCAGGATTTAGACCGTATCATAGTACTGAGACTGCTCTCCTTAGAGTTACAAATGATCTGCTCTTATCATCTGATCGTGGGTGTATCTCTCTATTAGTTTTATTGGATCTTAGTGCTGCGTTTGACACAATTGACCACAGCATTCTTTTGCATAGACTTGAACACTTTGTTGGCATCAGTGGAAGTGCATTAGCATGGTTTAAATCGTACTTATATGACCGCCATCAGTTCGCAGCAGTGACTGAAGATGTATCATATCTATCACAAGTGCAGTATGGAGTACCTCAAGGCTCAGTACTAGGGCCGCTACTCTTCACGCTTTATATGTTACCCTTGGGAGATATCATCAGGAAACATGGTGTTAGCTTTCACTGTTATGCTGATGATACTCAGCTCTATATTTCTTCACGGCCCGGTGAAACACACCAATTTGAAAAACTTATGGAATGCATAGTCGATATAAAAAACTGCATGACGAGTAATTTCTTACTGCTAAATTCAGAAAAAACAGAGGTGTTAATCATAGGGCCTAAAAACTCTGCTTGTAATAAGCTAGAACACTGTCTAAGACTTGATGGCTGCTCTGTCAATTCTCCATCATCAGTTAGGAACCTAGGTGTGCTATTTGATCGCAATCTTTCCTTAGAAAGCCACGTTTCTAGCATTTGTAAAACTGCATTTTTCCATCTCAAAAATATATCTAAATTACGGCCTATGCTCTCAATGTCAAATGCAGAAATGTTAATCCATGCATTTATGACCTCAAGGTTAGATTATTGTAATGCTTTATTGGGTGGTTGTTCTGCACGCTTAGTAAACAAACTACAGCTAGTCCAAAATGCAGCAGCAAGAGTTCTTACTAGAACCAGGAAGTATGACCATATTAGCCCGGTCCTGTCAACACTGCACTGGCTCCCTATCAAACATCGTATAGATTTTAAAATATTGCTTATTACTTATAAAGCCCTGAATGGTTTAACACCTCAGTATTTGAATGAGCTCCTTTTACATTATACTCCTCTACGTCCGCTACGTTCTCAAAACTCAGGCAATTTGATAATACCTAGAATATCAAAATCAACTGCGGGCGGCAGATCCTTTTATTAGGCGCCTAAACTCTGGAATAACCTACCTAACATTGTTCGGGAGGCAGACACACTCTTGCAGTTTAAATCTAGATTAAAGACCCATCTCTTTAACCTGGCATACACATAACATACTAATATGCTTTTAATATCCAAATCCGTTAAAGGATTTTTAGGCTGCATTAATTAGGTAAACCGGAACCGGGAACACTTCCCATAACACCCGATGTACTTGCTACATCATTAGAAGAATGGCATCTACTGAACAGAGATGACATCACTGAATTCAATGGTGAACTGCCTTTAACTATCATTCTGCATTATTGACACACTGTTTTCCTAATGAATGTTGTTCAGTTGCTTTGACGCAATGTATTTTGTTTATAGAGCTAAATAAATAAAGGGGACTTGACTTGAATCTCAGCTGCTCCAGAGCTTCAGTCCTGATGTTCCACTCACATCCACTGACCGAGAAAGCACTAAATACTCACAAATCCAGGAAAACTTTGATCATAAATGTGTACATGTTCACCAGGACTTTGAGCCTCTGTCAAACGATGAGAAACTCCCCATCTGTCACAACTTCTTCCTGTGGAATTATTTGTATACTCCTTTCTTGCACTGCTTTGACTGTATGCAGCAACACTGCATTGCTTTGGCAATGTCCAAATATTTGTCTTTTGAATTCCTTCTTTGTCAGTTCCTCTATAGTTTATGATTGTTTTTGTTTTGTTTTTAAATTCCTTTTCTGTTCTAAATATGTTTTCTAAAAGAAAAAAGAAAAACTTACAACACATTTTTAAAATGTCTGGAAACATTTCATTTTATTTACTGACATCATTTCTGCAGATTATATTTGCCAGAAAATACAGCACATGAGTGACACATCCGTTTTAAACCAAACTCTCTCTCATCTGCAAAATATTTTCTGCCTCAGTTTTTGTCTTTCTTTCCAGTTCAAATATCTAAAGAATTCTGAAAATCATTTACTGTAGTAGCAGAATGACTAAAGATATTAAGATCAATAAACTAACAAACAGAAGTAAAATAGAAAACAAGACTCCGATGGCAGATATATTATTCCTTGTTTACAATATTAACACATTTCTGTGATTTTGCATCTTCAGTTAATGTATCTTGATTTAAGAGAGTTTATATTTGGCGCTGTAAACAGAGGAAGAGCATGATTTCTGGCGGTGTTTGTGTCACTGTCTGCAGCAGCACATATAAACACATGGAGCCACACACACCGATGATGCTCAGGATCGTCTGGTTTTAGCTCAGTGACTCACACAAACACACAACAGTGTATTTCATCAGGTTACATCATGAACGAACGCCTCTAGTCAAAGAACAATGAAGAGTCAAACGCAGACGCTTCCGATGGACGATCTACTGTAAACACACACAAGTACTGTACAGCTCTCAACAACACTCGCTCTGTCACTTCAACATCTCAGTGATGAAAGAGACTCAACGTGGAGTTACAGCAATAAAAGCAGAATCTCAACTGTTGCTGAGCATCCGATCGGACATTTTAAGACAGATGTTCTGTGAAAACTCTTTATTTTAAGTTTATTTGCAAAAATCATGCTCTTCCTGAGTATTTCGGTCTTGGTTTACAGCACAAATATCTAAATATTCCCAAGTCAAGATACATTTACTTAGATGCACAGTGACTGTTGTCTTGTTTTCTGAAAATAAAAATAAAATTAAGCTTCCGTTGGCACTTTTTCCTTCAAAATAACTAATATATATATATATAGTCTTTCCATTAATCTATAATCTAGCTCGCTACAGCTGCTTGTATAATGGCAGTTATGTATAAGAATATGAGAGAGCTGTTGAAAGTGGTTTGAGATGAAGAGCATCACATCAGAGTCACACAGGAACTCACGACAGTGTATCATTCATGCTTACTGAGACAGCCTCAGACAAACATCAGGTGAGCGTTAGAGAATTAAATATACATTTATATATAAGCCAGCAGGAAAATAATGTAATATGTGGAAAGCGATTATATGACAAGTGTTTTCCTAAGTCGCTTGACCCGGACACACAGATTCAAGAGATTTATGGGAAGAACAATCAGCTGTCACTCCATGAACAGACACTAATGCTGTGAAAGATCATTCGCCTGTCAGACACATAAAACATCATGTTTGTGATGTCCCTTCATCTACAACGAGATCACTGACTTGATTGTGAATAAATGCACAGACACTATTTAAACTGAACAGAGATGGATGCTGAATTCAGTGATGAACTGCCTGTTTGCATTATTGACGCACTGTTTCCTATTGAATGCTGTTCAGTTGCTTTGACACAGTCTGTACTGTTAAAAGTGCTATATAAATGAATGAATGTGTTGTTATGATGTGATCAGTGAGGCAGGTGAGATGTTACCAGGAGCGTACGGATCAGCTGTGCATCAGAGCTCTGTCTGTTCCTGTGAGAGTTTAACCCCTGACTGATCTCAGAGAAGCTGAAGCAGTGTCAGTGGCTGTGCTTCTGCTCTGTGCTGCAGATAAACACTCAACTCCACACACAACAGCGCTGCTCCAGCCCAGATAAGTCAGGCTCTGTGAGCTGATAATGTGTTAATGGGCCGTTTGTCTCTTAGATATATTGACTTATTTACCCTAAAAGCCCCTTGTGACAAGACAGAGAGCATGTTCGGATAAGCACATGTAATCCCTCACCGAAACACACTGGAATACTAAACCATCAGCGTAACACCAGCACCTCGTGCTACACCACACACACACTACAGTAACACAGCAGCAGAGACACACACACACACACACAGACACACTACAGTAACACAGCAGCAGACACACACACACACACACACACACTACAGTAACACAGCAGCAGACACACACACACACACACACACACTACAGTAACACAGCAGCAGACACACACACACACACACACACACACACACACACACTACAGTAACACAGCAGCAGACACACACACACACACACACACACACACACACACTACAGTAACACAGCAGCAGAGACACACACACACGCACACACACACACACACACACACACACACACACTGGGTTTATAACTGCACATGTGCTGAATGCAGAGGAACAGCTCGTTTGATGAATTCATACACGGCTTGTTCTACACTTGACGTGTGAATGTTTAACAGATGAGGAACTGCTTATACCTGCTCTCCATTACACACATGTACGGTCACTTTCAGTCTGCTGTGACGGTCACTGGCTTATTACTTATAAAGCCCTGAATGGTTTAGCACCTCAGTATTTGAATGAGCTCCTTTTACATTATACTCCTCTACGTCCGCTACGTTCTCAAAACTCAGGCAATTTGATAATACCTAGAATATCAAAATCAACTGCGGGCGCCAGATCCTTTTCCTATTTGGCGCTTAAACTCTGGAATAACCTACCTAACATTGTTCGGGAGGCAGACACACTCTTGCAGTTTAAGCAAGAATATGTTCAAACATATTATCATTTTATGTATTTATAATTGCAAATCTATGTTGAATTTATGTCCTCAGAAAATGTAACACCATTTTGATCCTCAAGTAAATGTACAGTATGTAGTTCTGAGGAAGTTTAAATTAATATCAGTGTTGTGAGAGTATAATCAAGCACAAACATCATTGAAAAACATTAGTTAGGGTACAACCTGAATGCATCCTGTACAACCAAAAATACAAATATAATCAAAATCTTGATTCTAAACAGCAGCATTTACTGTGAACACAAGCGTAGTGATCATCTGAAGCACCGAATGAATCAGATTCCTGGAGGATCATCATCTGAGCAGCATCAGGACCGTCTCACTGCTCCGTCCAGTGAAGAGACCTCGGTCAGTCCTGTTAGCAGCCTGAGCTGAAGACACAACATCACACCGCAGCGCCTTCCCTTGATAAAATACTCCATCTCGTGTCATCGGGCTGCTCGAATACATCTAGCAGAATTGATCACCTGTCAGCCATGAAATAATTACTTCATACTGATGCAGTGGAGCGCCAGCAGCTCATTTATACTGAGCCAAACACCCTGCCACAGACAAACTGCTGCTCCTGACCCCAGCGTGTCCGGCCAAACGCCCGTACATCAGCCGTCCTGCACGTCACAGAGCATCACATCACTGTAGTGAGAGAGATGTGTGAGTCTGATTAACCTCACACACATCACTAAAACCCCACCGAGAGCTTCACACACACACTTCATCCGAGTCATAACCTCATCCAACAGAGAAAACTCTCTGAACTCGAGCCTGGTTCACACTGGACTACACAAGACTATACGCTGTGACCTTTATAGAAGAAGTTTAACTTGATGAGCAACCGAGGAGAGATTTTATTGTTACTATATGATGTATTTCTGTCCACACAAACACTCACTGCTGGGAGAACTTTCTATTCATCTGTGAATCCTGAGAAATAAAATGGATCAGTTTCCACAAAAATGTGTTCAACATTGATAATAATCAGAAATGTTTCTTGAGCAGTAAATGATCATATTATTCTGATTTCTGAAGATCATGTGACACTGAAGACTGGAGGAATGATGCTGAAAATACAGAAATACATTACACTTTAACACAGATTCACACAGAAAATATTATTATTGTACTGACACATGAACATCAGAGCTCCAGACAAAAACAGCTCTTAAAGTGCCATTGGCTCTTATGAGAAACAAAATTAGGCACCAAATTATTTTTAAGTGCCACAGAATAAATGTGCTGTTTTTATTTTAGCACTTCAGCATTCACCCATGTCAGATCTTTTCTTGACTTTATCAGCATTAATACATCTTGTAGATGGTTAAGGTTCACTTTTAACTTCAGAACTACTGTATATTCA
The DNA here is from genome assembly GCF_023724105.1 of Carassius gibelio. NCBI lineage: Eukaryota > Metazoa > Chordata > Actinopteri > Cypriniformes > Cyprinidae > Carassius > Carassius gibelio. Next base: position 42,139,737 of record NC_068377.1, read on the forward strand.
GTCACAAAGCGTTGTTCATTACACAGAATCAGTGCCAGTATCACGGTCAGAACTGTGTCAGCATCACTGGGACACGGAGAGTCCATCCTGTGTCCTGCACACATCCAGTCTGCTTCTCTCTGTTAGTGACATCTCTCGTGATCTCTCTCATGCTGCACGCCTGGAGCTGATTTTGGCAGGTGTTCGGCCGACAGGAGGACTGTTTGGAAGTCTAACGTCATGAATCTCAGGTGAGTTCATCATCTCAAGCAGTTCCTCCAGATCTTTCTCTCTCATGAGTGGAGTTCATATGAAAACCACAGGCGAGATTCAGACAGACTTCAGTTCACACAGAAGTGACTCACTGCGTGCGCGACACACACTCAACACCCATCCATCAGCCTAATACATTCAACTACTCCGATAACCACATTTACTTCTTCAATATTAGTGTAGTTGTCCAAACAGTCTTGAAATAAGATCATGTTTCAGAAACCAAACGATGTAGGATAATAAATGCTTTCATCTCTTGAATCCTCTTTTCTTCTTGTTCTAAGCAAGAAAACATCCAAGTTTAAGTGTTTATTTTATTGCACTTTATCAATCTGCCTCTGTACATTTCAATTACAATACATGTATGTCCTAAAATAAACATAGTTAGTATACTATTAACATAATCATATGCTTAATAAAAACCCTGCTATTGAACTCTCACTGTAATTGTGCAGACGTCCAACTAAAGATACACTGAAGTACACCCGATTGAGCTGAAGGCGCACTGAAGTACACCCGATTGCGCTGAAGATACACTGAAGTACACCCGATTGCGCTGAAGATACACTGAAGTACACCCGATTGCGCTGAAGATACACTGAAGTACACCCGATTGCGCTAAAGATACACTGAAGTACACCCGATTGTGCTAAAGATACACTGAAGTACACCCGATTGTGCTAAAGATACACTGGAGTACACCCGATTGAGCTGAAGATACACTGGAGTACACCCGATTGCGCTGAAGATACACTGGAGTACACCCGATTGCGCTGAAGATACACTGAAGTACACCCGATTGCGCTGAAGATACACTGAAGTACACCCGATTGCGCTGAAGATACACTGAAGTACACCCGATTGCGCTGAAGATACACTGAAGTACACCCGATTGCGCTGAAGATACACTGAAGTACACCCGATTGCGCTGAAGATACACTGAAGTACACCCGATTGCGCTGAAGATACACTGAAGTACACCAAGATACACTGAAGTACACCCGATTGTGCTAAAGATACACTGAAGTACACCCGATTGTGCTAAAGATACACTGAAGTACACCCGATTGCGCTAAAGATACACTGAAGTACACCCGATTGCGCTGAAGATACACTGAAGTACACCCGATTGCGCTGAAGATACACTGAAGTACACCCGATTGCGCTGAAGATACACTGAAGTACACCAAGATACACTGAAGTACACCCGATTGTGCTAAAGATACACTGAAGTACACCCGATTGTGCTAAAGATACACTGAAGTACACCAAGATACACTGAAGTACACCCGATTGTGCTAAAGATACACTGAAGTACACCCGATTGCGCTAAAGATACACTAAAGTACACCAAGATACACTGAAGTACACCCGATTGTGCTAAAGATACACTGAAGTACACCCGATTGCGCTAAAGATACACTGAAGTACACCCGATTGCGCTAAAGATACACTGAAGTACACCAAGATACACTGAAGTACACCCGATTGTGCTAAAGATACACTGAAGTACACCCGATTGCGCTAAAGATACACTGAAGTACACCAAGATACACTGAAGTACACCCGATTGTGCTAAAGATACACTGAAGTACACCCGATTGCGCTAAAGATACACTGAAGTACACCCGATTGTGCTAAAGATACACTGAAGTACACCCGATTGCGCTAAAGATACACTGAAGTACACCCGATTGCACTAAAGTGGAACTAGTGCATGTATACTTTTAATATCTTGCATTAAAGATTGATATTATTCAGAGATCATACAGTCCCTTTAGAGAGATTTTAGGCTTTATATTAAGAAATGTGCATTGTGTACATGTAGTACTCCAATTAAAGTTTCATTATAATGATAATAAATAATAATAAATCTAGAGCGATATGTCAGCAAAGATGTTACAGTAATAGATTTGAACTATACTTGTATAATAAATGTATTTCAAATATATAACTTTTTTCCTGTTTTAAAGGCAGTAGTTTCTCCTCTTCAGCAGCACTTAAACACACCAAACCTAGCAGATGCACTCCTCTCCATATTAAAATCAAATTAAATTAAATAATTCCTCTTCATATCCTGAGGGTGTGTTCATACATCATTCACACACTGATTTCATCTCTAAAACATGCTGAAAACATACAATTGTTGGTTTTTTGTTTTGTTTTTTCATGTAAACAATTTATTGATTAATTATGCTGACATCTATTATATGTGTGTGTGTGTGTGTGTGTATATATTTCATATTTCTATGTGTTTTTTACAGCACTTTGATTCTGAAGGAAATGTATCTTGTTTTAGGGATGTTTAGATTAGCATTAGTATTAAATAGTATAATAAAAAAGAAAGTCAAGTTCATGAGATTTAATAGCAGATATGACACCAGCACTCAACGGCCGTCCATCCATCAAACCATGATGTCTTATGACACTTAAGACAATGCTTTATATTGTATATAGCATAATATTGTAAATGTAATCTGCTCAATCCTGTATATAGCAACTCCACTGTACATTCTGTAAATCATAGCTTCACTTACTCTGCAATTTTATGTATATATAACACTATATTCTTGCACTTCTGGTTAGATGCTAACTGTATTTCATTAGCTCTGTACTTGTACTCTGAATATTGACAATAAAGTTGAATCTAACCAAAATCTAAAACAGGTAACACTGCAAGTGCACTAACTGCAGTAATACCGCGTTTCATCAGAGTAAAACTGACTCAAATGAATGTGCCACAACACAATATTGTCCCCAGAGCGATTCTTCTGTCCTCATTTACTCTCCGTGGAGCTCTTCAAACCTGCTGACTTTCAGAAACACTGGGAACCAAACCATTGACTTTCACTCAGTGGACCAAAAAACAAAATATCCTCTTTCACATTCTTAAAATGTTCGGTTTAAGTTCTTTAAACTGTGACAGAAAGATCTGTTTTGGCTCAGCTCTCTCCTTTTCGTCTGAATACAAACTCAAAGCTGACTTTCTGCAGTGAGTGGAGCTGAATCCTTACCTGAGCTCCAGAGCTGGCCTTCCTGAGACACCTCTTTAATATCACTTACCTTACCTGTCCAAAACAAAGACAGCACTGCAGCTGCAATGGAAATCTGTTTATTCAGCTCTCAGAGTGTACACAGTGAGCGACTGACGGGTCTGAGTCCTTCAACAGGTGGCTGGCAGCTGGAAATCAACCCTGGACGGAGTTAGTGAGCTCAGGACTGAACTAGCCACAGGATCCAGGACGAGTTAGTGAGACTGAGGGGTCAGGAGGAGGACAGGGGCGGCCGGAGCTCATGTGGGGCTCGTGTGTGGGGTTGGAGGTTAGTACTTTAGTAAAGAAGAGCAGGTCAGACACAAAAATGGTTGTTAGTACAGTTACAACAAAGGTTACATTCGGATTAGTAACAGAATTTGGGTTTTAGTCAATTAGTAGAGCAGTCAATTGGTGAAATCCTTTGTGATTGGATTCAGCAACGAGAGATTGGTCTGAATTGTCACGTTTTGGTGGGTTTTGAGGTTAAGAGGAAACAAAATAAACCATCCAAAAGAGTCAGGACATGGGGAAGAAGCCATGCAGATGCACAGATGAAGATGCTGTCAATGGTGAATGATCTGCGGACGCAAGCTATGAAGGGCAACACAAACGCCTGAGCGAAAGAAAGCGCTCGCAGCCGATGGCGGAGAGAGTCAGAACAGAGTCACACACCACAGATGGAGGAACGGCAACATTTAGTTGATTAAGGGGTTAAATCTGAAGGTGGGACACAACAACATGAGCACTTTGAGTCCAAAGATCTGCGTGCAAGCCGACGCGTGTACGGCTCGTGCATCGCAGACTCCCTCTCGCTGCGGGTGGATGAGATGCAAGCGGATGGAAGCATGCACACACATCTGCTGAAGAATACCAGAGAAAACACAACAGGAGAGTTTCCACTGAAGCCACACGTCGATATACGCTCGGAAACATCACACACATGGGTATAAATGAGTGGAAACGGCTCTGGCTGTGAGCTGTCAGTCATCTACGGCTGTCTATCTGTCAGTTCCCCAAATAACACGATAAGCATGGCTTTCCCTACTTCAGAAACATTGTTATTCTAGGGCCCCAAACCCCTGCCAGAGTTCATTAGATCTGTGTAATTGCATACTAATGCAAGCGGCCCGGGCTGATTATATTGTCCTGGAGGATCTGACGGCGGGAGGTGAGAGAGCTGTCAATCACACGGACCTGAGATCAGGAGTCCTTAGAGCGGATCTACTGACGAACACAAGCCCAAAGTCTTTCTGATGTCAATGATTTCTGTTAGAAGGGACCATGGCTGTGTGCATCTCTATAGGCTCTGTTAGATCAGAAATATGAACATGCAGGTATATCACCAGACCGAAGTAAGAGTGTTTCTGCTGAACGAGGCCATGCCTGAGCTTCATTACTGAGTGAGCATCAGCGTTAATGAAACTTCTCCACATGCCATGCGGCTGTGGGCGGGGCTGTGGGAGGAGCCTCATGTTTGACTAGTCCAGTGACAGGCAGTAAAGAGCTACAGCACAATGACGCACGCCTGTGTTCTTATTGTTAAGAGCAACTAAATAAAGCTGAAATAAAAAATATTAAAACCAAAAATGTATAATAAAAAAAAATAAAAAATTGAAATAAAGCTTAAAAATGTATAGCATATTAGACGTAAAGCATAAAGCGTTTAAGCTTAAGTAATTAATTTTACTAAACTTGAAATAAAAATAAATAAAAACTATTAAACGTTAAACGTTTGTGTTTGGTTTGGTCTGATCTACAGGTGATTCTCGTCTGTTAAACAGCAGAACCAGCGTGCCGTCGCTGTGACGCTTCCTGGCATCAATACTGCGTCCCTGCGAAGTGATCGAGGCCGTGTGCTTCCGTAATAATGAATTGTTCATGTTTAATAATTAGGTTAGTTGTCCTATGGG
>NC_068377.1:42149933-42164933 GCF_023724105.1 Carassius gibelio
GTATCAGTCTGGATCAGGTCTAACAAGAAAACACACAGCGCTGCTCCCAGACCTGTCAGGAATCACACTGCAGCTGTCGGGAAGCACCGGGGATTATGGGCTGTCGTTTAAACTTTTCCAGCCTTTTCAAAAGTGATTCCCAACATTCAGCACATCTGTTAGAGAGCAGCATGCAAGCCTACAGCTATAACAGAGTGAGCATTCAATCTTACCTGTCGCAGGTTTCGCGTGACTTTAACATCGTGCCAAGCATTGTCGTTAAACTTCCCGTTCACCGGTTCCACGAGCGCCTCGAAGGCGCCGGAGCCCAGGTTGATGACGAGCCACACGGCTCCGCTCTTCAGAGACAGGTTGACGTAGTCTGCAGATTTCCCGGTGTGAAGCATCAGGCCGTTACGCTGGAGCGTTCGGAAGGACAGCGTGATCTCATCCGTGCTGCTCTGGATGGGAGTCATAGACAGATCGTAACAGAAGAACTCGTTCCCCTTGAAGGTGGCCACCGATTCTTCTTTCCCTGAAGAGAGAGAGAAAGAACATGAGTATTTTGACCAATTGATGTACGTCATCCAGCAGCGTTATTGTGTGCTGCATCACACTGGAGGCACTTTGGAAAAATCCTGCTATGAAAACGTTGGTGCTCTGGAGTCTTTACAGCAGAATGTGCTTAAATTAACTTTATTTATTCTAAGAGACTCCCACATTGCTTCGTAGACTCAATGCAACTCGTATGTACAATTTAGCTTGATATTTATTAGCTTTGCATGCATTTGTTCTGTGTTGAATACTTGTGAGAGTAAGCCTCAGAGCCAAACTCCTATTCCCCACCACACCGACCGCAGACGCTCTCCCGGGAAACATGCAGCTCTCAAGAATAAACAGTTTTTTTAAAGTTTCCACTGGTGTATTTTTCATGACTCGAGCATCCTGAAGACGCTATATCAGAACACGTCATGTTTGGCTTCAGGAAAACGGGATTGCCGTATTCACAAGTGCACTTTGCAAATGTAACAATCCTCATGAGAAGAGCAGATGAACTGAAGTCTGCAGTAAAAAGCCCAGAGTAGCAGTATCTACATTTACTCCTCTGCAGAAGCCTTCATCCGAAGTGACTTACATCATAATTTCCCACAGGTTCATTCCTCCCAGAGAAACCCGAGGTCAAGTGCTCCGCTCAAGGGCACAAAACAGTGTTTCAGAAGAATTTAAAGAGTTCAAACTTACAATATTTTGGAAGTCGGCCCAGATCTTTAACCACTAAACCACAGCAGCGCATTAATGTTTTAATTTTTGGCTTAATTCAGGTTCATATGCCACAGCTCTTCTGAGCTTTCATGTAAAAGCTTACTGGACTATGTCATGCCGCCGATTCTGAGAATCCTACAAATAATTTAATGCTTTAGTGATTTGTTTCAGTTTTCTTAATTAATTTGCCCTGGGGTGTTTCCTTAAGATGTAGAGCACATCTAAACTACACACACACACACACACACACACACACACACACACACACACACACACACACACAAATCTGTCCTTACCAAATTAAATAAATAAAAATGTTACAAATACAGATAATGCCTGAAGCAATTTCAACTCTCTCTCTCTCTCTCTCTCTCTGTCTGTCTCTCTCTCTCTCTCTCTCTCTCTTTCAGATTCAAGTAGCTTTATTGGCATGGTAAAAAAAGTGTCTTTACACTAATGGACATTTAACACAAATATACATAAGAGTTAAAGAGATAGAAAAGATAGAAGAGATAAAAGTATATAGCATATACTGTATAGTCTATATATCTGTATACCGTAAAACAAAAGTACTAATAAACATTCTAAAGAAAAGACAGGAGAAGGATGGGGTCCTGTCATGTCAGATTGTGTGTGTGTTGTACAGTGTTTTCTTCTGCTTCTGCTTGTTCTTTCATCATGGCAGGACTTGACGTACCTTGCAGCCAGGTTAGAGCTTAGTTTAGGTATTTTCTCTGTTTAGAGACAGATAGCATCCCAATTGACTTTGCTGAGCTGTTGCTTTTGTTATTAAGCCTCTCATCAAAAAACCACAACTTGACCCCAAAGAACTAGTTAATTATAGATCAATCTCGAATCTCCCTTTTCTGTCCAAGATACTAGAAAAGGTGGTCTCCTCACAATTATATTCTTTCTTAGAGAAAAATGGTATCTATGAGGATTTCCAGTCAGGATTTAGACCGTATCATAGTACTGAGACTGCATTAGCATGGTTTAAATCGTACTTATATGACCGCCATCAGTTCGCAGCAGTGGCTGAAGATGTATCATATCGATCACAAGTGCAGTATGGAGTACCTCAAGGCTCAGTACTAGGGCCGCTACTATTCACGCTTTATATGTTACCCTTGGGAGATATCATCAGGAAACATGGTGTTAGCTTTCACTGTTATGCTGATGATACTCAGCTCTATATTTCTTCGCGGCCCGGTGAAACACACCAATTTGAAAAACTAATGGAATGCATAGTCGTTATAAAAAACTGCATGACGAGTCATTTTTGAAAAAAACAGAGGTGTTAATTATAGGACCTAAAAGCTCTGCTTGTAATAACCTAGAACACTGTCTAAGACTTGATGGCTGCTCTGTCAATTCTCCATCATCAGTTAGGAACCTAGGTGTGCTACTTGATCGCAATCTTTCCTTAGAAAGCCACGTTTCTAGCATTTGTAAAACTGCATTTTTCCATCTCAAAAATATATCTAAATTACGGCCTATGCTCTCAATGTCAAATGCAGAAATGTTAATCCATGCATTTAGGACCTCAAGGTTAGATTATTGTAATGCTTTATTGGGTGGTTGTTCTGCACGCTTAGTAAACAAACTACAGCTAGTCCAAAATGCAGCAGCAAGAGTTCTTACTAGAACCAGGAAGTATGACCATATTAGCCCGGTCCTGTCCACACTGCACTGGCTCCCTATCAAACATCGTATAGATGTAAAATATTGCTCATTACTTATAAAGCCCTGAATGGTTTTGCACCTCAGTATTTGAATGAGCTCCTTTTACATTATAATCCTCTACGTCCGCTACGTTCTCAAAACTCAGTCAATTTGATAATACCTAGAATATCAAAATCAACTGCGGGCGGCAGATCCTTTTCCTATTTGGCGTCTAAACTCTGGAATAACATTGTTCGGGAGGCAGACACACTCTTGCAGTTTAAATCTAGATTAAAGACCCATCTCTTTAACCTGGCATACACATAACATACTAATATGCTTTTAATATCCAAATCCGTTAAAGGATTTTTAGGCTGCATTAATTAGGTAAACCGGAACCGGGAACACTTCACATAACACCCGATGTACTTGCTACATCATCAGAAGAATGGCATCTACGCTAATATTAGTGTTTCTCTCTTATTCCGAGGTCACCGTAGACACCAGATCCAGTCTGTGTCCAGATCAGAGGGTCACTGCAGTCGCCCGGATCCAGTACGTATCCAGACCAGATGGTGGATCAGCACCTAGAAAGGACCTCTACTGCCCTGAAAGACAGCGGAGACCAGGACAACTAGAGCCCAGATACAGATCCCCTGTAAAGACCTTGTCTCAGAGGACCACCAGGACAAGACCACAGGAAACAGATGATTCTTCTGCACAATCTGACTTTGCTGCAGTCTGGAATTGAACTACTGGTTTCGTCTGGTCAGAGGAGAACTGACCCCAACTGAGCCTGGTTTCTCCCAAGGTTTTTTTCTCCATTCTGTCACCGATGGAGTTTCGGTTCCTTGCCGCTGTCGCCTCTGGCTTGCTTAGTTGGGGTCACTTCATCTACAGCGATATCTTTGACTTGATTGCAAAGTCAGTTCTGAGAGCAGCTGTCTGAAGGTCTGAAGGGTTCAGTTCTTGGTAGTTTAAGGCTTTATGGTGGAGGGTCTCAGTATGACTGCTTTTTAGGTGCGCATGGAATTTAATAGCTTTTTTATTTTATATATTTTTTTATTATCATTGGGTACAGCATTGTGTGGAGTTTTCGTTGTACACAGATAATATTTTTACAGTATTCTGCCTGCAGAGTCTCTATTGGGTGTTTGGTTTGTGAGTGGACCCCAGACCTCACATCCACAGAGTGTGATTGGTTCTATAACTGATTATTTATAACAGATTATTTATAACGGATTATTATAACAGATTATTTTTAGCTAGATTCCAATTGGGATGTCAAGTTTTTATATTTTTCTTGATTGTGTAGAAAGCTCTTCGTGCCTTGTCTCTCAGGTCGTTCACAGCCTTGGTAAAGTTTCCTGTGTTACTGATGTTGATTCTGAGGTATGTGTAATTTTAACTGTTCTAAGGGCATGTTGTGAAATTTGCAGATAATTTCAGAAAGATAACAGCTTTAACACCAGTATTAAATAAATGTTTTAATAAGTTGAGCTCAAAAATCACTCTTAGACAGTAGCGAGTGTTCGAAATAACTTGATCCGATTATAATCACTAAACAAGGCAGAATCATTTATAAGCGATGCAAAAGACGATAAACATTAGCGTTACCATAGTAAACATGGTAAATATGACCACTGGAGAAATCAGACGTCAGCTTCTTATTCTCTATCACAATTGTCTATTTATTTAGTAACTGATATGACCAGCACATAATAATATATATAGATATCTGTGTGTTATCGCTGCACCTGTGAGCTTTAATGCAGGCTGATCCCGGTGCTCCAGAGCGTCTCGCTAAAGCCTCTGTCTGTCTCTCTGTCTGTCTGTCTGTCTGTCTGTCTGTCTGTCTGTCTCTCTGTCTGTCTCTCTGTCTGTCTGTCTGTCTGTCTGTCTCTCTGTCTGTCTGTCTGTCTCTCTGTCTGTCTGTCTGTGTCTCTGTCTGTCTGTCTGTCTGTCTCTCTGTCTGTCTGTCTGTCTCTCTGTCTGTCTGTCTGTCTCTCTGTCTGTCTGTGTCTCTGTCTGTCTGTCTGTCTGTCTGTCTCTCTGTCTGTCTGTCTGTCTGTCTGTCTCTCTGTCTGTCTGTCTGTCTCTCTGTCTGTCTGTCTGTGTCTCTGTCTGTCTGTCTGTCTGTCTGTCTGTCTGTCTCTCTGTCTGTCTGTCTCTCTGTCTGTCTGTCTGTCTGTGTCTCTGTCTGTCTGTCTGTCTGCCTGTCTGTCTGTCTGTCTGTCTGTCTCTCTGTCTGTCTGTCTGTGTCTCTGTCTGTCTGTCTGTCTCTCTGTCTGTCTGTCTGTCTGTCTCTCTGTCTGTCTGTCTGTCTGTCTCTCTGTCTGTCTGTCTGTGTCTCTGTCTGTCTGTCTGTCTGTCTGTCTGTCTGTCTGTCTGTCTCTCTGTCTGTCTGTCTGTCTCTCTGTCTGTCTGTCTGTCTGTGTCTCTGTCTGTCTGTCTGTCTGTCTGTCTGTCTGTCTCTCTGTCTGTCTGTCTGTCTGTCTCTCTGTCTGTCTGTCTGTGTCTCTGTCTGTCTGTCTGTCTCTCTGTCTGTCTGTCTGTCTGTCTCTCTGTCTGTCTGTCTGTCTGTGTCTCTGTCTGTCTGTCTCTCTGTCTGTCTGTCTGTCTCTCTGTCTGTCTGTCTGTGTCTCTGTCTGTCTGTCTGTCTGTCTGTCTGTCTCTCTGTCTGTCTGTCTGTCTGTCTCTCTGTCTGTCTGTCTGTGTCTCTGTCTGTCTGTCTGTCTCTCTGTCTGTCTGTCTGTCTGTCTCTCTGTCTGTCTGTCTGTCTGTGTCTCTGTCTGTCTGTCTCTCTGTCTGTCTGTCTGTCTCTCTGTCTGTCTGTCTGTCTGTCTGTCTGTCTCTCTGTCTGTCTGTCTGTCTGTGTGTCTGATGGCAGTGTCACTCTAAAGCTCTTCCTGTGTGTTCCAGGGCTTCAACCTCCATTAGTCTTCCTCTTTACAGCCCACAGATGACCTTCATGCTCTCCGTCCGTCCGTCTGTCTGTCCGTCTGTCTGTCTGCGGACACGCATTAATTCTTACTCAGAAGAACTGATCTGGAAATGGGAAACTCTCTTTCCATCTCTCTGTCTGCAGATGCAACTCAAATCAGCTAAAGCAAAACAGAAGAGGTGGGACCTACACTCTAAGGAGGATAATGTGATTGGGTGGAGTGCTGAAGAGTTAGCAATGTGATTGGATGATGAATGTGTCATTAACATGATTGCTATCTGATCTGTGGCAGTTCATTACAGCAAAATAATTACTGCAGTGATGATGTTATGCTCAGCTGAATCACTGAGACATCCACACGAGCACAGCTCTCACTCTATACTGGTGAAAGAGCAATTCTGCCACAAGAAATAAACTTACTGACGTCCTTGTTCTAAATCCAGTTTGGTGTATTAATGGCAGAGCCTTTGTCAGTCTGACCAAATAATGAGAGAAGAAAGAGATCTTCTGATCATGGTTTCATTCATCACACGGACACACACACACACACACACACACACTGATGCGTTTAAATGACAAAGAATTTCTTTCTTTAAGAAGGAAAGAGTGAAAAATGCCGCAGACAGTTTGATTGATCAGTGTTTCAGTGTTTAGAGAAAACTCATCAAATGCTCCATATCTCTCTTTCATTCTCTTTCAGCGTGAAACAAATCATCTCTCTTTGACTCATCTCTCTTTCTGTGGTGCCTCTGAAATTGACAATCTTCTATATTTTTATATCTGCTGCACACACACACACACACACACACACACACACACACACACACACACACACACACACACACATATATATATATACAGTATTGTTCAAAATAATAGCAGTACAATGTGACTAACCAGAATAATCAAGGTTTTTCGTATATTTTTTTATTGCTACGTGGCAAACAAGTTACCAGTAGGTTCAGTAGATTCTCAGAAAACAAACAAGACCCAGCATTCATGATATGCACGCTCTTAAGGCTGTGCAATTGGGCAATTAGTTGAATTAGTTGAAAGGGATGTGTTCAAAAAAATAGCAGTGTGGCATTCAATCACTGAGGTCATCAATTTTGTGAAGAAACAGGTGTGAATCAGGTGGACCCTATTTAAGGATGAAGCCAACACTTGTTGAACATGCATTTGAAAGCTGAGGAAAATGGGTCGTTCAAGACATTGTTCAGAAGAACAGCGTACTTTGATTAAAAAGTTGATTAGAGAGGGGAAAACCTATAAAGAGGTGCAAAAAATGATAGGCTGTTCAGCTAAAATGATCTCCAATGCCTTAAAATGGAGAGCAAAACCAGAGAGACGTGGAAGAAAACGGAAGACAACCATCAAAATGGATAGAAGAATAACCAGAATGGCAAAGGCTCAGCCAATGATCACCTCCAGGATGATCAAAGACAGTCTGGAGTTACCTGTAAGTACTGTGACAGTTAGAAGACGTCTGTGTGAAGCTAATCTATTTTCAAGAATCCCCCGCAAAGTCCCTCTGTTAAAAAAAAGGCATGTGCAGAAGAGGTTACAATTTGCCAAAGAACACATCAACTGGCCTAAAGAGAAATGGAGGAACATTTTGTGGACTGATGAGAGTAAAATTGTTCTTTTTGGGTCCAAGGGCCACAGGCAGTTTGTGAGACGACCCCCAAACTCTGAATTCAAGCCACAGTACACAGTGAAGACAGTGAAGCATGGAGGTGCAAGCATCATGATATGGGCATGTTTCTCCTACTATGGTGTTGGGCCTATTTATCGCATACCAGGGATCATGGATCAGTTTGCATATGTTAAAATACTTGAAGAGGTCATGTTGCCCTATGCTGAAGAGGACATGCCCTTGAAATGGTTGTTTCAACAAGACAATGACCCAAAACACACTAGTAAACGGGCAAAGTCTTGGTTCCAAACCAACAAAATTAATGTTATGGAGTGGCCAGCCCAATCTCCAGACCTTAATCCAATTGAGAACTTGTGGGGTGATATCAAAAATGCTGTTTCTGAAGCAAAACCAAGAAATGTGAATGAATTGTGGAATGTTGTTAAAGAATCATGGAGTGGAATAACAGCTGAGAGGTGCCACAAGTTGGTTGACTCCATGCCACACAGATGTCAAGCAGTTTTAAAAAACTGTGGTCATACAACTAAATATTAGTTTAGTGATTCACAGGATTGCTAAATCCCAGAAAAAAAAAATGTTTGTACAAAATAGTTTTGAGTTTGTACAGTCAAAGGTAGACACTGCTATTTTTTTGAACACACCCCTTTCAACTAATTGCCCAATTGCACAGACTTAAGAGCGTGCATATCATGAATGCTGGGTCTCATTTGTTTTCTGAGAATCTACTGAACCTACTGGTAACTTGTTTGCCACGTAGCAATAAAAAATATACTAAAAACCTTGATTATTCTGGTTAGTCACATTGTACTGCTATTATTTTGAACAATACTGTATATATATATATATAAATGTGTATGTGTGTCCACTATTTGTATACATCCTATCTTACCTATATATATATATATATATGTGTGTGTGTGTGTGTGTGTGTGTGTGTGTATAATATGTATAAATCCTACAATGTGTTGCAGTTAATGAAAGAGTAGTAGCATGTGTTTAGGCGGCACCTGTCTGGAGCTGTGCTTCTTCTTCTTCTGCTCATCATGATGCCGAGTGTGTGACAGAGTCTGGTAGAACGATACCAGTCTCAAGGATACTAGGGGAAACACTCTCTTTTCTTTATATCACATCATATAGTTTAGCATTATCACACAGCGAGAGTGCTGCTTTTCCCACAAACCACGACTGCAAACGGGAATATTGATTTATACATCTGTTCAATAAGGTGGTTAATACTCTTTCATATTAGACACAGTGTTGTCAATATTGTCTGATGTGTTCAGTTTTACCAGTAGAAGTATAATGATCTGTGGAATCTGCTGCATGCTTCTCTTCACTCACTTCTGTTTCTTATGTTCCTTATCATTAAAGGAAAAACGACTTTTATAAACTAACATCAAAGCTCTGTATGTATGAAATAAGTCGTTTGTTGTTTATTGAATATGTCTAGTGCTAAATATTATAGTATTTCAAATTTACAACTGACAATAAAACTGTGTGTGTGTGTGTGTGTGTGTGTGTGTGAGAGAGAGAGAGAGAGAGAGTGTGTGTGTGTGTGTGTGTGTGTGTCTGTGCGCGCGAGAGTGTGTGTGTGTGTGTGTGTGTGCGCGAGTGTGTGTGTGTGTGTGAGGGTCAAGCTCTTCATGTGCTGGTCGCTCTCTGAAGGAGGTTTAATTGCTTGTTGCCGTGGTAACGCTGTGTTCTGTCACAAATGCACCTGCTTCATTCTCTCTTTCTTCTCCATTCCCACGTTTCATCTTTCGCTCCCCTCTGTACGCTTGTATTTTAGTCTTTAACTTTAATGAGATGAGCTCATTTAAATGCTTTCAGAATGCATCATGTAGCGCAGCTGTATCAGTTCTCACTGAATCTCTGACAGTTCTGCATTCACACTGATTTACACTGATTAATCAGCCAAAATCATCATACTGTCATCATTTACTCTCCTAACACTGGAATAAAACAATGGAAAGAGGCTAGTTTTGACTTTTTACCTCACAATTCTTAGTCTATACATTGCAGTTCAGTTTATTTCTCACAGCCGTAACCTGAAGACTTGGTCTGAGTTATGACAAACACAAAGCTGCGAGGAAAAAACAAAGGTTGTGAGATAAAAATACACAATTATCTTTTTGATTAATTATGTGGTGGAAATAAGTCTTCCTTTGTCTTTCCACATCCAGGCACACAAGCACCTGTATAAGTCAGTGGTTTTGAGAAACCTGGCGGTGTTCATGAGCACGGAGTTGATGGCGTGTGTTAGCATGTCAGCTAAAGGACGCGCAGTAATACAATCTCTCCTGAAGTGTGTTTAACCGTCTGCGTCTGCTGAAGAATAGAGACGCTTACGTCTCCGAGCTCCGCTGGACACAACCACCGGCTGCTGTTTGTTCAACATCTAACACAGCTTTTCAATTTTACCCCTCAGTGCGCAAAAGAGCCGCACACCGAAGACTAATATGACACTGCTGCTGTTGACTGAGCACTTATGCACGTGTTTATGTGCTCGTGTGTGTGTGTGTGTGTGTGTGTGAGAGAGAGACTATTACAGCAAAATACAGACAATACTGCCTTAATGTGAATGTCATCAAACACAGTGGTCTATGTGGGGTATCAAAGGCAGCGAAAGAATACATCTATATTGGGGGGGGGGGGGGGGGGTATTCAGAGCTTTGTTTAGAAAGAATCGTCTCAGTCAATGATTCAAACGACTCACTGATCAGGACTGGAAGCAATGGTGTAATAACTGTCCTTTCCTCTTTATAGATTAATATATTGTATATATGTTGGTACAGAAGCAATCCTGGAGGTGTCCTAGATTAAGTAATTAATCTGAAAATGCCTAATGATCCCATCTGTCCAAGAGAGACACAGATGAGCAGAGACGTCTCAGTTTCCAGGTTTATCACAAGCAGATTGACGCCAGTGACTTAGACCTTTATGAATCTAAATGATTCACTCTTAAAGGTACAGTTCACCCAGAAATCATTCAATGCTCCCTCATGTCGTTCAAACACATATGACTTCTTCTGTAGAACAATAGAAAATATTGTGCTAATTACTGTTTTCAGTCAATAAAAATCAACATGGACTGAAGCTTTTCAGTCTTTTCTTCGCGAGGAACAAGAGCTGTAGTCAAGTCCCAGTCCAGGACTAGTCGAGACCGAGTCAAGACTGAGCCCAAAGAGGTTCGAGTCCAAGTCAAGACCGAGTCCAAATGAGAGAAAAAAGGGTCCTCTTCAAGACCACATACTAAACTACTGATAATGTGATGCGAGAGACAGCATATCTCCTATTCTAAGAAAATAATTTTACATTATTATTTGTAATGATCAAAAAGCATGTGCAAAGTAAAAACTCTTTAGGACAGGGGTCTCCAAACTACATCCTGGATGGCCAATGTCCTGAAAAGTTTAGCTCCAACTGGCCTTAACACACCTGGAAGATTAGTGTGTCTAGTAAGAGCTTGATTAGCTGGTTGAAAGCTAAGATGGAGAAACAGATGATCATAGCTGTACAAGGAAAACCATTTGTAAATGAATCTATTAGCAGAGCTACTGAAAGGGATGTTTAGTGCTGGAAATCCATTTATTCTTTGCTGAAACTTCTGCGTCATCATGGAGAGCGTTTCATGGTTGCCCAACAACAGCAGACGCCACTGGAGCGCGAGCGCAGATTACAGAGTGCTTCTGAAATAAGGAGAGCGGCGCGTCTAGCGTTTCCCACACGTTTTCAGTCACGAAATCATGCAAATGTGGTTTTGTTTTGAAGGAGACATTTTTTATTTAATTTTATTTTTGCTGGACTCGGTCGAGACCAACTAGAGGACTTGGCGACTCCAATGGCCAAGTCCGAGACAAGTCCGAGTGCAAACACAGGACCGGGCTCGAGTACTACAGCCCTACGAGGAACATCATCGCTGTTTAATATTCACCTCCAGTGGACTGTTACCTACTGCACATGAATCAAGTCCGATTTGTAAATGTATCTTTCGCAGCAGGTTTGTGAACCAGGACAACTGATTCATTGAAAGTCTCAGACTTAAAATGACTCATTAACTGGCATTTAATACTCCATGAAGCCATCATGCTGAGCTACAGCAGGCTTTCAGAGAACGAATCTATCGTACATCTTCAGATGACTTCAATTATAGGACAGAGCCATATGGATGACTGTTATGAATCATCTCTGGAAGCGGAAATGATTCAGTCTCACTTCACTGCAGATCACAGTCTTCATGAATGCTCCTTCTGTTCCACAGAGGAAAGCAGGACAGGAGGAGGACAGAGGTTCAGTTTCTGAATCAGCAGCATGTGATTCCTGCGAACACACTTCAGAGGAGTCAGAGCGTGTCCCACTGAGTTTGCTCCTCACGACAGCATCACTTGAAGGAAGACAGCATGAGAAGAAACACAGAGAGACGGAGGAGATGCTCCTGATGATGAAACAGAAGAGAGAGATTGATGAATATGAATGAGTGACAGACAATCTGGGATTGATCCTCGAGTGAGACGCTTTACAGTTTATGACCAAACATCCACGATCAACAGAGGATTCCCCTACACACACACACACACACACACACACACACACACACACACACGCATGCACGCACACACACACTCACACGCACACACACACACACTCACTCACACACACATGCACACACACACACACACGCACACACTCACACACACACTCTCAAAAAAAAAAAAATGCTAAAAAATATATACTACTAACGTCATAACCCTTGCAAAATTATTTTAAATATATGAAGAAAGCCACCGCTGCTGGTCACGTGGTCTATGGTCAGACTGATTTGTTTAGATCCAGTGAAACTGCTACCTTGACAACGCTTCCAAAGTTACCGGAAGTCATTCATTTTCAATGGAAGCTGGCTTCTCTCAGCTGCAAGGAGCGTCAAATTCCTTGACGTTGCGTTTTTAATGGCCAGATATATATAATACACACACCACTGTCTACCTACCACTAAGTAAATTAGTCATTATTATTAGGCTACCAACATTTACTAGCTTGTGCTAGTTCACGGGCGGCTAGCAATAACGTCCGTTAATACTTGAGCGGCGCCACTGTTTTTTCTGTCAATTCACCTGTTGACGCCTGATTTCGGAATAAATCCATAATTTTTGAGCACTTTGAAGCATTCTCCTCCAGCATCTGCTTCTTCTTCATTCTGGCCTTTTCGGCCCCTCCTTTGTCCTTTCTCTTCTTGCCTTCCATGGGGGTATCGTTAAATGTTATGCGTCTGGCGTGTGTCATTTTTGGGTCATGTCATTAGACGAGGGGGCAGGGTGCGCTCATTATCTCCCTACATTTCTGACCTGCAATCGGTTCATTGGATAAACGAATTCCCCATTCCCAGGAGGTTTTACTCCATTCTATGTTAATTTAAGAACAAACAAATGAATTAAACACTGGTTTTTTGTTTAGTTTGTTGTGACCATGAAAGTTCTGTATGAAGAATATGACGGGAGAGATGAGATGAGTGGTTAGGGGGGTAACTGAGAAATACAGCGCTCCCGCTCCGGCCACTCTCACGGCCGTTATGAATAATTTATAATGGGCCGATCATGAAAATTTATCAACCGAAAAGTCCCGATCGTCCCGACTGCCACTCCGCCCCTGCACACACTCACACACACACACACATACTCTCACACACTCTCACACACGCACACACACACTCTCTCTCTCACACACACACACACACACACACTCTCACACACACACACTCTCTCTCTCACACACACACACACACACACACACACACATACCGAGGCACACAGGTTTCTTGAGCAGTATATAATCATATTATTCTGATTTCTGAAGATCATGTGACACAAAAATAAATGACACTTTAACAGAGATTCATAAAGAACACAGCTGTTGATCAAATAAATGCAGTCTTGGTGAACAGAAGAGAGGACTTCTCGAACAAACGGAGAGTCGTAAAGAAAGGCCCATCCATCTGTCTGAGACGGTTATTGGTCTGCTGTAATGACAGGGTTTTAAGAGCACAGAACATTCTCAGAACATTGGGGTTTTATTCTCTTCCTTTTCATCTGGATTTTCGCCTCTTTTGTAAGAAACACAATGACTTTAATCTTTCCTCTTTTATCATGTTGTCTCAGCTGAAGAGAGTTCGCTTGCGTACGATTTCATTTCAGTCTGAAGGATCTGTTTCTCATATGTCGTGTCATCGTTTGGTGAACATCATCTGTCTCAAATATCATCACATGTAAATGAGATCAAATCAGACAGAGAGATGACAGAGATGATGCTCAGATTCTTAATAATGACATCATGAGTAAATACATGTAACTGACAAATTAAAAAATTAATAAAAAAACAGAAAGACAAAATAGATAAATTAAATAAAAACAAACAGGCAACATAAATAAATAAAAGTAAACACGGACAAAAAATGTATAAAAATTAAAGCAGATTAACCAACCGACCAAATAAATAAATAAATAATACATAAACAAACGAAGTCAGACTGACTAAATAAAAAAAATAATAAATTTTATTAAATATGCATTAAAAAAATAAACAAATAAATACAGACTAAATGAGTAAATAAATGATTAAATAATATAAAGTGTTTGTGTAGTGTGTTCTCCCGGTTTAAGCATTAATAACTAAGAAGTTTCTCTCTAGTGTCTGGACTCTAACTAGTGGCATTAAACTACTCTCAGTCTCATTAAAAACACATTTCCCCTTCAATTGCCTTTAAAGAGGTCAGGCTGTATTTTAAAAGAAGCCAATAAGCACTAATTAGCAATCAGAATGCAGGAGAGAGGCTGATTGTGACGCTTTATAACAGCGAGACGCGTCCTATAAGACACGAGCGAGGCCTGCGGGGACAAACACTGACACTCCATCTGTTCCCATCCGCTTCTGTTGACCAACACACACAGTCACGCCAGCCTTGTGCTAAAAATACCATTGTGTTTCACAGCAGGAGAAAACACTCCTCCTGCACTGACTTTAACTATTACTGTATCTAGGAAGATACAGGAACATGAGATTCCTCATCATGACCAAACGTCCGCTTCCATCTGCTGTAAGCACTAGTAAATGTGTGTTTGTGTAATTAACATTGTATTTAATTTATAGACAAACATATTATAAAAAAAGCATGTGTTTTTGTTTTGCATCATATTTGATCCATCAGGCCTTTATGGCTCATAGATTCTGATATAGTGAGAATATAGAAGAAAACTAGCTCATATTCATTCAGACACTCAAACTGAGCAAGAATATGAATTTGCTACAGATGCTGATGTTTCTATGATGTAATTCTGATGTTTGTAATGTAAATCAATGAGATCTTTCTAACAGTAGATCAGACACTGACATAAAATGATGTAAATATCACTCTACATCTCCAGTAATGTGTCTCATTAAGAAGAGATAAAAATTATCCAAACATATAATGTTAAATTACAAAGATAAAGGTCATTCCTCCGCT
>NC_068377.1:42172433-42177433 GCF_023724105.1 Carassius gibelio
AAAGGAAAGAGTGTCTCTGAAATATGAATCAGCCTTCACACAATCAATCACATAGAAATACATCGTAATCTAACAGATTTATGGTTCATTTGATATCAGATTTGTCTTCATTTTCAAAATTTTACATTCAATTTGTTCATTTCCAAGTGTACATTCATTTTCCAGCCCAGATTTCCATTGCACACCTGTGTTTCTGCTGAATGTCCTTCTACAGCCACTCCTCGACCTCTATTAATATTCTAGAGATGTTTGTAAATGGCTTATCAAACATTTATACAGTGGCTCAGTAATGTGTGTTTGTGACAGATGTGCACAGGTCAAGACTCATCAGTCTCAGTGAAAGCGCCACTTTATCACGGAGTCCGTCATGACAGATGACCAGCTCCTTCATATGCTCGCACATCAGGCTCTTCATCCTCATCCTTTCCTATCTCTCTGATCTGATTTTTCTCTGTTCTTCTCTCACTCTTCCATCTATTCTGTTCTCTGTTAGCAGTGAAATGATTCTCTAGATTTTCTGTCTTGTAATTTGAAGCTCAATCTTCAAAACAATATCAAGCAATATCATATCAAAGCACTGCATCAGAGCATTACTCGTTTTGCCAGAATCACGTGATCTATGATGTTTGAAGCTTCGTTCATCTGAAAACCATGTGACTGTTTCAGTATCTGGTACAAAATCAAGCGGCAACCTTCCAGTTTCTCTCTTAAAAATAATCATGGAAGTGACTGCAATTCATCGACTGGCCACTAGAAACTGGCTCCAAAAGCGAGTCAATCCCATAGACCCCCCCATTTAAATGCCATATTTACAGCAGATAAATGTGTTAACAGGCCAGTACAAAAAGTGGTTTTGGGTTATTTAGCTAATTTTGCCCTTCATGACAACTGTGATTGGGGTGAATTTTTTAATAACTCATCCGTTTAAATTACATCAACCTTAAAGTTCTGCATAATTAAGGGCGTGGCCACTTGAGTGACAGGTGGATTGCTGCTGCTGTCTCCACTGTTGAGTTAAGTGGGTGTGGTTTCAGCAACCAGCTCATCCCATGTCCCGCCTCTTTGTCCATTTTCGGTTATCCAGGAGTGACGTGCAGTGATGTGCTGCCATGATGGTGATGGCACACTACGCCCAAGTGTTCAGATAGTTTTCCTTTCCTTTTTTTCTCTCTCTCCCTCTCTGAAATCTAAATAAAATATTAAGCTCAAATGAATGCCTATGAAAAATGTATGTTTCATATATTTGACTTATTTTAGTGCCAGTACACCGACCCAAATGAATGACTTTGACAATGACCATTATTTATGTACAATAAAACTAAACGGTAGCACTTTATTTTACAGTCCTGTTCCTCAAGTACATACTATGTACTTATTATAGTAATGGCAATAACTATGTAATAACTAGGCACTAACCCTGAACCTACCCCTAAACCTAACCCTACCCCATGTAGTTACCTTGTGTTACCAGAACTTTCTTAGATAGATACACTGTAAGATCACTATAAGTACATGTAAGTACACGTACTGTAAAATAAAGTGCAACCAACAAAACAAAGAATCAGCTGGAGAACCAGATGTGAACCAGTGACATCTACAACAAGCCATATCTTTGTCATACTGTTTTTCATCTGTTAGAGTGATTTCTGATGACAGTTCTGATCACTGCATTCATAACTGTGTCTTACAAGCTGCTGTTGAAAGTAAAAATAACTTTTCATTTCAGTCTCTTTCAATATAAAAGTCTTTACTGTTGACTCTTGTTGCAATCTAATGAAGAAAAAAATGGCACTAAAGTCAGCATCACGAAAACACACACACACACCTTTCTCAACACAAAATACTATTATTGATTAAATACTACTATAATTTATATGAAATATGATTTATTGAACAGTAATATTTAATAAACCTTTTATAATTGAATAATAAAGTCAAGAGTACGAAGACAGTGCTCTGATACAGCATTAAAGTCTCATCTCTGAAACCGTGAGTCAATTTTCAAATAGATGTTATTATCTTTATTAACATACCGCATATTTGAAGTTTAAACAAGAACAAAATTGCCTAAAAACTCTTAAAACGAATGAATCGCTCATTCATTGTGAGCAATCCTGCAAGCCAAGTAATACACACAGTGAACTGGTTCCCTTGGTGGTATTGCTGGAATATATATACACACACACACACACACACACACCCATCAAATGAAAGCACTGTGACAGGTAAGCGTGTAAAGAGTGTAAGGCACACATGAACCTGCAGCTCATCCTCATCATCACGTGTGTTCCTCCAAACTCTGCTCTCTTGCTCCTCACAGGACTGAACTGAGCGGAAACGTGTCTGATCGCTGATGACTCCTCGACGCCTCTGCTAATGGAGACTGACTTGATAAACGCTGTAATTCATCATCATCAATTTCCGTGCTAGCGCTACACAGATTAATCGGGTGCTGCTAGCATGGGGCCTGTCCTAAATGATTAATGCTCATAAACAACACTACATCAACATTAATGCTGATTGCTGATAAGTTCAGATCGTTTCCCCTGATAGCGCGTAGGCTCCTGATGCTACACACTTAGCCGAGCGCGTCCAACCGTTTGTGGCCTGCAGCGGAGGAGAAGCGCGCGGGAAGCTAATGAGATGCTCTTGGGCTAAAATGCAAATGAGTGCCAATGTGGAAGTATCGAACAGAGCAAATTCAAATGAGCAGCACAGGCTCTGCTGTTACGGAGATATCGATTAGCCTCGCTTTCTGGATAAACAGCACGAGGAGAGACGGATGCTAACGCGCGAGAGCTGAAGATCCGCTCACTCAGCAGTTTAAAACATTCATCTATACACGGGTCAACTGGTATTGACTTGAGCTGTTATTCTGTTACTGACAGAAATGAATTACAAACACAAAGAAAGAAAGAAAGAATATCGTCTGATGTCTGTTAAAGGTGGCTTCATCTGGAGATGTATATTATTATGATTATGTATATTTTTTTCCAGTTTTCTTTCTTTTCCTTTTTTTAATGGTTTTAATTGTAGTAATTTATTTTAGGAACAGCCCTGTTCTGGATCCAAGTATATCAATGAGCTCCACAGACATGGACTCAGAACTCGAAATCCTATTAAAAGATGCTTTTGTTGTGTTCTATCAGATGGTGAGACCAGGTCAGCACGTCTTTGACTGTTTCTTCAGCCTTACAGTGCAGAAATATCTGTCAGAATTCAAAGGAAATACGGAGGATGAAAGCAGCGCTCATACAGATAGAGCCATCCATCCGTCTCTGCTGAAAAACAGCACAGAAGGTTTGTTCGTGCAGGACGGAGGTGAACAAAAGAATCAAAGCTTACAGTCGGCGACACACATCTTTCAACACTCTTCACTTCAGCCACACAAATCTGAACAGCTTACAAAAGCAGCTCATTAACACTATGACCAGCAGAAGCGGCCCGATTCATCAGTGTCACTTCCTGTGTAGGGCAATAAAGCAGCTTATTCTACAGGGAGAGCATGGCCCACATTCAGAGGAGCGCTGGACGCCCTTCCCCGGGTACGAACACCGCTGCCGGAGCAGGACGGCCGAGAAAACACTGCGCGTGACCGCATTAATACTGCAGAGGTGCCGTGTGTTTGAGACCGCAGACACCAAGGCTACGTCCACACTGCAGGCTGAAACCACCCAATTCTGCCACCTGTTTCTGATCTTTTCATGACAGTCTGAACGACACAGATCCGATCTTTTCAAATGTGACCCAGGCCACTTGGGTATGTGGTCCTGAATCCTATACGTATCCGATCTTTTGAAGTGTGACCTCCGTCAGGCCACATGTATCCGACCCGTACGTCATTGATAAGCTACAAACATCATAATTCTGCGTTGAAGTAGGCGGGAACGAGAAGAGCCACTCACATCAGTATCCCACCACTCCTGCCTGCGCGTCGACCCCGACGTCACTAACACTGCTCCACAAAACGCCCTGGGACAAAAACCTTGCTCTCCTCCTTCTTAATTTTCTTCTTAAAACGAGAAGATTGTAATTGTACTGGCTTCGTTGGGAAAATAACTTTAATATTGCAAAAAGAGCTCCGCTGTTGACTACACTGTTGTTGACATCCATGTTTAACATTAGCTACTTCCGCAAACAACGAGTCACGTCATTCACCGCTGAGTACTCTTCTGTGCATGCGGGTCACTTATGGGTCATTTCATGTCACACAGGAGATCACAAAAGGTCACATTTAATTGGAAATGTGAACGGCCTTGCAAAAAAATCTAATTTTTTCAAAAAATCGTAATTGAGCATCAAGCCCTTCAGTGTAAACCTGCTGAAGAGACCAGCAGCATGCCTCAACAAACACACGCTATTGTAATACAACAGTTTATACTACATTAAAATGAGAAGTTTTGTATTCTGCTGAAATAAAATACATTTAGGGCAGGGGTGGTAAAAGTACTCAAAAGTTATACTCAAGTGAAAGTAGATGTATCTTAATAAAAAATGACTCCAGTAAAAGTACAAAAGTATCCGATTTAAAATATACTTAAGTACCGGAAGTAAAAAGTAAATATTCAAATTAACTATAAATATCAATAATTAAGCAGATCAGTTGTTTTGGGAGTGATATGCAGTGTTTTAATTGAACAAATGATCAGATTAGATACTTAAGAATTTGTTAATTTACAATCAAAAGAGACAATGAAGAACCTTGTCGCAGTATAGGGATTGAACCTTCAATAGACATGTTCCATAACATCATAGCTGCATCAAACAGAAGATGTGCAAGATACAAGGTAAGACTGTTTCAGAAGATCAATGAGGAAGAACCACCTCTTTAAAGAGTGAGTTCTCCCAAAAAAGAAAATTTCGCATTTTAGGGGCTAAATATCAAGTTATTGGTATTGTCGCTTCGACCTGCGGACATGAAAAACAACCACAGACTTGGCAACTCTGGTTGGCATATACTACACACAGCCATTATTCACTGGCAATATACACAAAATTGA
>NC_068377.1:42184933-42194933 GCF_023724105.1 Carassius gibelio
ACATCCAACACATTCTGACTGGAGTCTGTCAACAAACACACCCGCTACGTCAAGACGCTAGCTAACGCTTGCAGTTACACAAGTGAACGGTGTTACCTGAAACAATTATGAAAGAAAATGAATAAATTATCATTTTTTAAACATTTAAACATTGCCTTATATTTACACTTGTTTGGCTTTTATTTTCACATTTATTCCTGTTTTATTTTGATATTGATTCCTTGTGTTGGCTATTTGCTCTGTGGGTGTGTGAGAGTGTGTGTGTGTGTGTCTGTGTGTGTGTGTGTGAGAGAGAGGGAGAGAGTGTGTGTGTGTGTGTGTGTGTGTGTGTGTGAGAGAGAGTGAGAGAGAGGGAGAGTGTGTGTGTGTGTGTGTGCGTGCGTGCGTGTGTGCGTGTGTGTGTGTGTGTGTGTGTGTGTGTGAGAGAGAGATCGTGTGAGTGTGTGCGATAGAGTGATTACTTTGCACTTTGAGCTTTTTTATTTTTAAATGCACTGTAAATAAATATCGTATTGTTTGAGCATCGATTCTGGAGAGGTTGTACTTTTAAAGTGTGTTAAAATCACAGTAAAGATAATTAATATTCAGTAACACTGTCAATCTTCACTGACACAATCAGAGGAGAACAACATTAAAACAAAATTCAACTGGATAACGGCATTAACATGTACTGAACTGAATCTGAATAATATAATAATCTTTCAGTCATGTGATCAGAATGATTTTGGTGACCTCAGTGATGATTTCTCGTGGGTGAAGGACTGTGCTCAAATGGTTTTCCTGTACAGTCGTTCTCCACACAGATCTCTCACGCTGTGAGTGTGGAACACATGCTGCGTTCTTCTCGGCCTTTTCATGTTCCACTTGACTCTTGCAGTTGTTTAAACAGTCGAGTCTTTCCTGTGGATTGTGTTTCTAAAACTCTTCTCTGTCATCTTGACTTCTCTTTCAATCACAGTCAGTGTCTGAATAGACATCATTTGGCTTCGGCGGTCTTGACTGAATAATCTGCAGCAGATCGGTGCAATCAGAGCGAGCCGCACAGAAATCACCAGCTATTGTGTGGATTCTTCACAATCACACCGCTCTTGTGCTCCATGGATTTTGTGGGACACAATTAACGGCTGTGTGGGACTCACAGTACAACAAAAGACAAAATATCAGGAAAACAGAAGCTGCGTGTCTCATTTACTGCTCTGACAAACAGGAAGACAACCCAAGGCAAGGAACAAAGCCAGGGTCTGACGCTAATCAGAAAGAAAACACCTTCTAACAAGAGCATGATACTGCTGAGATCAGCTGGAGGAGATCGACACAGACAGAGAGGAAGAGTAAAGAGACGTGTTAGGAATGGTGTCTAAGATGAAGTGAGAGCACATCAGATAAGGAGATTCTTCTACTAAAAGAACTTCTGAAATCATGAAACGTCTGATTCATCTATGTTAAAACATTTGTCACGTATCCCTGAATACAAATCTGCTCATAACTGATAGCGTGCGATGATAATGCCATCTCTGAATTATTTATAATTGGATTATTTCAGAAATTACTTGGTAAAGAGATCTGACACTGACACAAAACAAAACTGAGGAAAGAGATTGGATTCCTAAACAGTGTTTTTTTTTTGGTCAGTCAAACCCTTTGGCCTGGGATATTTCCTTGGCATCCCTTGAGATTTAATGTTAATATTTCAATAATTTAACAATTATTTAATCATTTAAATAATTTGCCCGTTCGCAGTTTCTGATGTTGGTTAGTGTGCAGGTAAACAAAAATATTTCAAATGTAAAAATTTAGGTTATGAGTTTTACAGTCTTAGGTAATATAAAGAAATACATTGGCTAAAATAAGTAATGTAAATGTAATTACTGACTACAATTTTCAGTTACATAATACAGTTTGTAACAGCAAGTATACTACAGCATGACAACATCAGGAGTCCGATCAAATCCGATCAAATCCGATCAAAACATTAACATTAAACAGGTTCTCCCCACTCAGTGATGCACCCACTGAGAAACCTGATGAAAGTGGTCTAGTTATTGGTGATTCTATTGTACGGAACGTGAATATAGAGACACCAGCCACCATAGTCAAATGTTTAAACCTGACCTGTTTAAATGAGTCCACCCCCCAAGATTACTGTTATAAACACGAGCCGCGTCTAAAAGGCAAAGGTGGAGGTGTTGCTTCAATTTATAACAACGTTTTCAGGATTTCTCAGAGGGCAGGCTTCAAGTATAACTCGTTTGAAGTAATGGTGCTTCATATAACATTATCCAGAGAAACCAATGTTAATGATAAATCACCTTTCATGTTTGTACTGGCTACTGTATACAGGCCACCAGGGCACCATACAGACTTTATTAAAGAGTTTGGTGATTTTACATCCGAGTTAGTTCTGGCTGTAGATAAACTTTTAATAGTTGGTGATTTTAATATCCATGTCGATAATGAAAAAGATGTATTGGGATCAGCATTTATAGACATTCTGAACTCTATTGGTGTTAGACAACACGTTTCAGGACCTACTCATTGTCAAAATCATACTCTAGATTTAATACTGTCACATGGAATTGATGTTGATAGTGTTGAAATTATTCAGCCAAGTGATGATATCTCAGATCATTATTTAGTTCTGTGTAAACTTCATATAGCCAAAATTGTAAATTCTACTTTCATCACTTCCACCACAAAAAACTGCTTTTTAAGTTATCTTCCTGATGTATCCGAATTCCTTAGCATATCCAAAACCTCAGAACAACTTGATGATGTAACAGAAACTATGGACTCTCTCTTTTCTAGCACTTTAAATACAGTTGCTCCTTTACACTTAAGGAAGGTTAAGGAAAACAGTTTGACACCATGGTATAATGAGCACACTCGCACCCTAAAGAGAGCAGCCCGAAAAATGGAGCGCAGCTGGAGGAAAACAAAACTAGAGGTATTTCGTATTGCTTGGCGGGAAAGTAACCTATCCTACAGAAAAGCATTAAAAACTGCTAGTTCTGATTACTTTTCTTCTCTTTTAGAAGAAAACAAACATAACCCCAGGTATTTATTCAATACAGTGGCTAAATTAACGAAAAATAAAGCATCAACAAGTGTTGACATTTCCCAACACCACAACAGTAATGACTTTATGAACTACTTTACTTCTAAAATCGATACTATTAGAGATAAAATTGCAACCATTCAGCCGTCAGCTACAGTATCGCATCAGACAGTGCACTATAGACCCCCTGAGGAACAGTTCCACTCATTCTCTACTATAGGAGAGGAAGAATTGTATAAACTTGTTAAATCATCTAAACCAACAACATGTATGTTAGACCCTATACCATCTAAGCTCCTAAAAGAGGTGATTCCAGAAGTCATAGGTCCTCTTCTGACTATTATTAATTCCTCAAAACCTTCAAACTGATAATCCCCATCACTGATAATAATACATTTTAGAAAAAATAATAATAATTACTGTAGATCAGTGCCCTGCAGATGTTTCATCTGTCCTGTGTCTGACACATCTAGTTCAGGTGTGGGAGTCTCTACTAATGAGCTGACGATCTGACTCAGGTGTGTTTGAAGGTGACATGGAGAACATGCAGTGTTGGGGAACCCCTGCTGTACCCTGATGGGGGGAGAGTAAAGACAGAAGCTGAATCGGGGGGAGCAGTGAAATGAGCACGTTCTGTGATTACTCTCCATCCTCTCATGAGACCGTCTTCACTGTTAAATGTGTGTTTACTCCTGGCACAGCTCTGGCTCATAAATCACATGTCCTCTGTTATACGCAGCTCTCTGAGCTCAGAGAACACCACGGCTCCGTCCACGCCTGTAATAGTGTGGGCAGAGCGAGGGAGTTCTGGAAGGACGTTTGGAGTAATTCTTCACGCTGCCACATCACACATCTGTCACGCTGACTCCCAGACCACAGGCTAGCTCTGCTAACCGCTAATCTCTGTCTGACACCACACAAACAAACACAGGAGCCACTGCAAACCACAGCCAGAGCTTCAGAGGACATGAGCACAGACACCCAGAGTCCCCAGCTCACTTCATCACCCAGTCCAGACTCTACCCTACCAACAAACCTTCCTCACTAATGGGAACACAATGCTTGTTTAAACCTGCCCGGTCTTAACAGTTTTTTTTATTTTTTTATTGCTATAACATTTTTTTTTCAATACCTTTAACAGCTTTCCTAAACTCTTAACGCATATACACACACACACACACACACACACACACACCAATCATAGAAGTCACAGAACAAATGAATAAACAAATGAAAATAAAATGATCTTCTAATCTGCCCGGGCTTCTGCAGTTGGCCACGTGTTCTGATCCACATCACCCTGATCTGTTCTCTGGGAAGAGTCTTTTAGCATGCCTCGTCCACCCAGCAGTGTTCGGCTGAGATGATCTGTTGCTTTCAGGAAGGACATCTCCCTCTTCTACCTCAGCACCAGTTTTATGCAGGTCTTTTAACAACAGGAGAAGGTGGTCTGTGTTGTTTACAGGGGCCAATCTCACATTTATGCAGGAGTGCACTTTTACACAAAAGATCAGCTCAAAGTGGTCATATCTTACTGTATTCATGCGACTGAAAGAACCTCAACACCTGAGTGTGTTTCCTAGCTGTAATTTATATATTTACATAACTTAAACCAGCTGTTTCTCATTCTCATTCAATTCACAATATGAAAAGCTGTTCACTTTAGCATATTAAATATTTTTAAACATGATGTTATCTGTTCTGACACACAGTGTGAAAGCATTTGTAAATCTGGCAGTAAACATCCACTGTTTTGCTCTTGGTTGAGCTTGTGTGTAAGAGAAGATCTAGCTTTTTAAATTTGTGTTAACTGAATGCATTTTGTGTCAGAGCAACAAGAACTGTGTTGATTATATAGCCTACACAGATGGATGTTGTGCTAGTTTAGGAAATTGTTAAAAGTATTGAAAATAAAATGTCAAAGCAGTCGTACAAAACTGTAATAATGCTTTCAAAACAAAAGCATACATTTTGTTTAAATGTTACTACTTGTTTCAGAACGTTCAGGGAACATTCAAAGGTATACTCATAATGTTCCCTTAATGTGTTCCCTTAAAAACAAAAAACCTTTTTAAACACATTTAAGATTCAGAGAACATTCAGAAATAAGCTTTGAAAACTTAATGGGCAGGCTCTCCGAGCAGAAGAGCACTCTGCAAGCGGTTGATTTATCTGGTGAGATGATGACAGTATAACAGATCTGAGCTCGAGTGCAGCAGGAATGAAGCAGACGTTCTCTGAACCGGACTCTTACACAATCTGTGCTCCGCAGCGTTTCTATCTACAGTATACTGATGTCTGACAGACGCATGAATGCCACAGTAGTCCTTCCTTTTCCTCTTAGCCATCAATGTGACGCCCCTCAGATGCCCCCCCCCCCCCCTCTCTCTCTGTCTCTCTCTCTCTCTCTCTGTGTGCAGCAGACTCTAAATCTCTCTAATCTTTCTCCATCAGGGCAGTAATTCAGCTCATTATAAAGCAGGATTGATAATAAGCGTTATAAAGCCGTCTCCTCTGTTGCCCGACTCCATTAAATCCACTTTAATTCAGATCCATTGGCGGCGCTGCAGTGAAGCACTCTGGGAAATCGAGCCAGATCACGCCACACCTGCCACTCAATAACAGGAAATCCCTCACCTTCCTGTGCTTGTGCTCCTGTTTCTGATTGGATGAGAAATGTTTAAAATGTTTTACTCTGCATCACTCATTAAATAAATTCAGCCCAATCTTCAAAACGCAAAGGTCGAAGTCATTAAAACGTGCTCATGTTGGTTAGTGATACTGACGTAATGAAACAGCAAACCCTGGATTGATTAAAGTGTGACCCAGCTGCTCAGTGTGACGCATTAGCAGACACGTGACTTACACACTAACTCCTCACATGACACGAGGGACTCGACCGGCGTCCTGACAGATCATACGAACCCATCACTCTCACGAACTACAGCCGCTCTACAGAGCCACCAATGCAATGGACTACACTGTAATATCATTTTACTGATTGATTGATTGATTTTGTTGGTTAGGTTGGTTGGTGTTGGTTAGTTTTGCTGGTTAGTTGTTATTTTCGGTTTGGTTAACTGTTAGTTGTTAGATGTGCTGGTTGGTGTTTCTGGTGTCGCTGGTTAGTCGTGAAGGACACCGTGGGACAGGATGTTGTTTGTGTTGTACAAGCTTCACTCGGTCTGTCCTCATTGGGTAAATGCGACCGACTGCAGAGAATCTACTTTATGATGTCTTGCCCAGTCTCTATCTCCTACAGAGAAGCTGTAAAGCAGCTCCATAAAGAGCCGTGAGCGCAGTGATTTATGCCCATCTGAGTCTCTCATGTCTGGGCCGCAGTCAGTCCGTGATTCCCGATCTTCCCTGGAGTTCGTTACAGCTCGTACAACAGATCGGCCGCTTCCTCCAGGGCCTGTAAGATCAGCACATTATGATGCTTCCCCAGAAACTGTAATTGAAACACTGTCCCAGAGTGAAGGCTGCCATTTAGTCCACTGCACAGATGACATTATAGGAGGCACTGGTGAAATCAATGCTGCACACTGCCTACTACTACTGCAGGAGATCAGCATGCACAGCGTGTGGATGGACTCCATGCATCGTGGATCATGCACACAGGTGGTGGTTGAGGAGAGACCCACACATGACTGTAAGGTGCTTTGGGTGTACAACAAAACACAATAAAAGCACAATATAAATGCATCATTCGTTCATTCATTCATTCATTTATGAAAACCTGTGTCAGATACTGCATCCTAAAATGCAAAGCACTTAATTTCCATTTCTCTTTACTCGATAAATTATTTGATAAGACTGACAGTGTCTTTTACTAATTAAACCAGATCAATCATGTGACAATAATGTGACATACTACTGTTTGAATGTCATTAATAGTGTGCAGTGTGCTGTAGTACTCAATCAGATGGAAGCAAAACCCTCATCCATCTCACCCTCATTGCACTCTTTCTCTCTCTGGTGAAGTGAAGGGGTTGTTCTAATGCACTAATGGTCTTGTTAATTTCTTGGCCGAGGGTAAACTCAGATTTCACAGCAAACTGTCTTGGTGCGACACTAATGACTGAGCCAAATGAAATCCAGTGCAAATAACTGCTAATTAAAGCACACACACACACACACACACACACACACACACACACACACACACACACACACACACACTGTGGTTTGAGGGCAGTGAGATGCTTCACACTCTAAACAGCCGTTGTGACTCACATCACATTGCAGATCTTCTCAATGCCTGCGTTTCATTCTTAACCACACAAGATCACTTCACATGGCCAGACTCATCACTGAAGCTAACTTATATTGTACACATCACATCACAGCGGTTTTACTGTGTCTCTTGAGGTTCTCAATCTTTCAATGAGGATCTGCTGAAAGTCTGTCGCTCAAACTCTCCAAACGATGTCTACCACAAAACAACTGGAAGCGCTGATCAACTCATGATTTCAGCCACTCTGTTCACACGAGTGATTCTGAACACTCACTCACTTCTGATAAATCTGATAAACCAGATAAATACAGTCATTTTATTTCATTTTACTTTCTTCATTCTTGAGTGACATGGATCTCTAATTATCGCTAATGTTCAAATATATATCACCAAGAACCATTTGTTACTACACAGTTTTTAATTAAAGCAAAACATCTTAAAAATGCTGAAATGAGCATGTTTGTCAGTTAACAAATTTATCAAATAAACAATAACAATAACAAGAGTAATCTGAAGTGCTGGCTGTGAGAAGCATCAGAGATGATGATTCACTGATGAGTGTCCCTCATACTGCATTCTATGTCACACAGCTCACATTCAGCTGTTTCTCTTCTTCCTGTGTTCATTCCTTCTTCTTCCTCTCTTCCTGATCCTGAGGAAACCCCTCGGCAACTGCTGCCATGGCAACATGATTAATTGGTGATAGTCCTCTCATTGGTTTGGAATCGATCAAAACTCCAGGACAAACAGGAACAGCACACACACTCACTCTCTCTCTCTCTCTCTCTCTCTCACTCTCTCTCTCTCACTCACTCCCTCTCTTCTGCACAATCTGACTTTGCTGCAGCCTGGAATTGAACTACTGGTTTCGTCTGGTCAGAGGAGAACTGACCCCCAACTGAGCCTGGTTTCTCCCAAGGTTTTTTTCTCCATTCTGTCACCGATGGAGTTTCGGTTCCTTGCCGCTGTCGCCTCTGGCTTGCTTAGTTGGGGTCACTTCATCTACAGCGATATCATTGACTTGATTGCAAATAAATGCACAGACACTATTTAAACTGAACAGATATGACATCACTGAATTCAATGATGAACTGCCTTTAACTATCATTCTGCATTATTGACACACTGTTTTCCTAATGAATGTTGTTCAGTGCTTTGACGCAATGTATTTTGTTTAAAGCGCTATATAAATAAAGGGGACTTGTCGCTCTGTGTAAGCCCTTTGACCTCTAGATGATCAATAACTGCTCCTGAGTGTCTTTGTTGTCTCACTGACACAATCAGCATATGGTCTGTTTTCTCAGCGCTCAGTGAATTTCTCTCCTCTGTGTGACAGACTGTCAATAAAGGCATGCGTATCATTATTTAGCCACATTAGCGTTAACATTCACGCGCTGGCCTGTATTTCCCGAGGCAGCAGTAGATGCCGCTCCTGATGAAAGTGTCAGTAAAGGAGTGGGATTTTAATAGTGACTCTGAAGACAGCATGAGAATGGGAAGCGTCGCTGGAGCTCATTATCTCCGGCAGGAATCTTGTTACACTATGCGCCCGCAATCAAGGATGCCATTTTCATTCTGCTGAGAGACAACACACACACACACACACACACACTCTTCATGACAGTTACAAGCTCCAGCTGAATTAGTAATCATGCTTTCATGGATGCCATTCATCTTTTTAATTTTTAATTCACTGATCAATTTGGTTTAATAATTTTACTGTTTTATAGCTGTATTTTCTATTGCTCATGCACCTTTTCTTAAAGGTACAATTTGTAAGATATTTGCAGTAAAATATCCAAAAAGTGTTATACATTTTGTCCAGTTGATTATTAACAATATCTCTAATGTTTTCAACTACTTGTAAATCATGATAAAACTCCCATTCTAAACAGTGACACGGGGCAGTGCAGTCGCCTGTCAATGACATTAGTTGCCCTTTGTTCCCGCCTTTACTGACGTAGAAACCACATGACAACAGTGTCGTGGACAAATGCGGAAAAGTGTCTAGCATCCAGCAAACCACTAGCTTGCTTCAAGCAGTTCCTTATTTACTTCTTCTTGCACGTTTTATGGTGGATAAATAAATCATGAACATGTAAATATGCTGCATCCCTTTAGGAAATCCACTTCACTTTTACTGTATTTGTATAAAATGTTTATACTATTATACAAGTTTTTTTTTAACCTCCATGTCTGAACACTGGGAAGCAAACAACGCTGAACCCCATTGACTTTCACTGTAGGGACAAATAAAAAATCTTTTGTTTAAAATCTTCAAAATATCTTCTGTTTTGAAAGTCGTACTTGTTTGAAGGACAGATCGGATCAGAAATCCCTCCAAAACTCCAGCAACGCACCTATCCAGGATTTTCATCCATCCGTCTGTCTATCTATCTGTTGGTCTATCTGTCTCTCTATCTGTCCATCCGTCCATCCGTCTATCTGTCCATCCGTCTGTCCGTTTATCTGTCCATCTGTCTATCTGTCTATCCATCTGTCCATCCGTCTGTCCGTCTATCTGTCCGTCCATCCGTCTATCTGTCTATCCATCTGTCTATCTGTCCATCCTTCTGTCAGTCCATCCGTCTATCCATCTGTCTATCTGTCCATCCGTCTGTCCGTCTATCTGTCCGTCCATCCGTCTATCTGTCTAACCATCTGTCTATCTGTCCATCCGTCTATCTGTCTATCCATCTGTCTATCTG
>NC_068377.1:42199933-42207433 GCF_023724105.1 Carassius gibelio
TTAAGCAGGCTTGGGTAAGCCCACTGCTCAAGAAACCATCTCTAAATCCAGCGCTTCTTGAAAACTACAGACTGGTATCCCTTCTTCCATTCATTGCAAAGACACTTGAGCGAGCTGTGTTCAACCAGCTTTCTATGTTCCTTGTACAGAACAACCTCCTGGACAGCAACCAATCTGGCTTCAAAAGTGGCCACTCAACTGAGACTGCTCTGCTCTCGGTTACTGAAGCCCTGCGACTAGCAAGAGCAGCTTCAAAATCATCGGTACTCATCTAACTGGACCTGTCTGCTGCTTTTGACACTGTTAATCACCAGATTCTCCTGTCCACCCTCAGAAAGATGGGCATCTCTGGAACTGCTCTCTGGTGGGTTAAGTCCGACCTCTCTGACAGATTCTTCAGTGTGTCTTGGAGGGGTGATGTTTCTAAGTCACACCACCTTGCTACTGGAGTTCCTCAAGGCTCAGTACTTGGACCACTTCTCTTCTCCATCTACATGACGTCATTAGGATCTGTCATTCAGAAGCATGGCTTTTCTTATCACTGCTACGCTGATGACACCCAACTCTACTTCTCATTCCAGCCAGATGACCCGACGGTAGCTGCTCGCATTTCAGCCTGTCTGAGGGACATCTCTAGCTGGATGAATGACCATCACCTTCAGCTTAACCTCACGAAGACAGAACTGCTGGTGATTCCAGCTAACCCATTGATTCATCACAACTTCTCTATACAGCTGGGTTCATCAACCATAACTCCTTCGAGGACAGCCAGAAACCTAGGAGTTGTGATGGATCATCAGTTAAGCTTCACAGACCACATTGCTACAACGACCCGGTCCTGCAGGTTTGCCTTATACAACATTAGGAAGATTAGACCCTTCCTGTCAGAGCAAGCCACCCAACTTCTTGTCCAAGCTCTTGTTCTCTCCAGACTGGACTATTGTAATGCTCTCCTGGCTCTACAAGACGACAACTGACATGGCACCAACATACATAAACTCACTGGTTAAATCTTATGTGCCCTCCAGAAGTTTGCGCTCTGCAGGTGAATGACGCCTTATGGTGCCACCCCAAAGAAGTTCAAAATCACTCACACGGACCTTTTCCTGGACTGTGTCCAGCTGGGGAATGACCTCCCGATCTTTAGTCTTTACTCCTCTTCAAGAAACATCTAAAGACACTTATACTAGCACTTTTCCTTTTCTTGTCTTTCATATTCTTATATATATATATATATATATATATATATATATATATATATATATATATATATATATATATATATATATATATATATATAAAAATCTGCTAAATGATTGAATGTAAATGTCTATATGTCCGCCTGTCCGTTCGTCTGTCTGTCTGCCTGTCTGTCTACCTGTCTGTCCATCCGTCTGTCTATCTCTATAATAAATTCCCACAACAGCTCCTTAAACCCACTGCAGAGAAAGCCGGAAAACTCAACACAAACCCCCTGTGATCTGCGTGTGTGTGTGTGTGTGTGAGTCTCTTTAAACAGCATATTCACACAGTCTGCATTCACACACAGCTACAATCAGACAGACAGAGAAGGGAGAATGGAGGATTCTGGGAAGGCTGAATGTGTGAGATGGAGAGCACACAAGGGGAAAATGACAGTGAGCTCGTGAAAATTGCCTCTCGGCTCAGGAATGCAATTCCTCAAAGAAAAATGGAGGCTCTTTGTGCTGGAGTCCTGCAGTGATACAGTAATACAGCACACAATCACAGCGCTGCTCACCAGCACAACATCCACCATCACTCGACGCACACACACACACACACACACACACACACCTGTGCTATCGGTCTGCCTGTCCTTTCATTTCCCTGAATGTTCTAGTTGAGCAGCTCCTGGACTAAATGAGCATGAAGAAGCGGCAGGTGTTTCTGACACTGCAGCACTATTAGTGCTTTCATGAAACTCCTCCAATCTCAGCTGATCGCCAATGTTTAGTTGACAGATTGATATTTTGCTCATGATATGAATTATTTTGAATCTGAACACAGTGGAAACTGACTGAACATGCAGTGAATTCACAGTCAGGAAGTGAAATGAAATGGATTCTTCATTTCTGTGTCTGTAATGAAATTAGCGGCGCTGCTGTCCTTGCGTCTCATAATCGCTCTCACACATGAAAGACAGAAACAGAGAGAAAGGCAAATGCTCTGACACACTTGAAACAGAGAGAAAATCATGTCGCCTCCATTCACACACATTCAACACAATTACAGCGACCTGAGCAGACAGACATGAGAGAGAGAGAGAGAGAGAGATGGATGTTTCTCTGTGATTTAACAGCATTAGACAGAAACAAATGACTCATGTTTATATCCTTTTATGTCAAGTATCTGCTATACTGTTACAAAGATCTGAATTTCATACTTTTGTCCATATAAAATCAGTATCCGCACCGAATTACATTTATTTGTGTGTCTGAGTAAAGCTGAGCTGTTTTTCACACTATATTCTCACTATATAAGACTATATGAGCCATAAAACCTGATGGATCAAATATGATATGATTTTTTTTACCGCTTTTTCACACACACACACACACACACACACACACACACACACACTGCGGGCACTGTTGAATGCATGAGATTAAGTTTGTAAATGATAGCCTGTGTCCTTTTGTAGTGTGCACATATATTAATCATCAAACTGTGATAACTGTGACTAAATTCAGTATATATACGTCTGCCATATGTTGCCACCCCTCAAAAATTCCTGCCCCCTTCTCGCCACCCCATCAATATTTTTCTAGATCCGCCCCCTGTGGACACACATCACTCAGTGCAGCTTCACACATATCTGCAGTCACAGAACGAGACGGACTGTAAATGCTGAATGTGCTCATGTAGATTTTGATTCAAATGAGTCTGATGATGAACTGGCCATCTAGCTCACTTCATTCAGAGCAGCTTTAATGTGAGCGGCTCCTGCTCCAAACACACATCATCTGACTCTCTTTCTGACAGCACTGCAGTATTTCACTGTGTTCCAGATTACATCCATGGAGAAGCGTCTCTGTGCCTGTCTCTTTATCTCTCAGGAGTATGGCGGATAAGCTGCTTTACTTATGTGGACTACATGTCCCATAATTCCCCTGGAGTGCCTCTCAAATCCCACACGAGGAGGAGACTGCGGCGGTGAGGATTTGCTCAACAAGCCTCCATCTTTTCTCATTGCACTGGATTTTTCTCCACAAAACCAGC
Source organism: Carassius gibelio (assembly GCF_023724105.1). NCBI lineage: Eukaryota > Metazoa > Chordata > Actinopteri > Cypriniformes > Cyprinidae > Carassius > Carassius gibelio. Next base: position 42,203,174 of record NC_068377.1, read on the forward strand.
ACAAGTGAGATTGGACGCTCTCCTCCGCAGACACATGTTTGAACATGCTCAGTGCACAACTTTTATTACAAAAAAAGTCAAATAACCTAAACTAATCTTGTCAAACTCATTTTTGTAACGAGTGTGTGGCAAAATCATGAATGCCCTTCAGACTTTTATTATGAAGATAAACGTGCAATCATGCAAAGGTCAGTGGAAACCCTGATTACTTTTCATCTGAAGAGTTCAAATCAAAATAGCCACTGACGTTTTTGTTTTGTGTGTTTTGTGTCTGAAATGTTTAAGTTTGATTGTTTGACTGTGAGCAAATGTTTTGTCTCTATCTATGATGTAACATGAACAGTTTGTCATTGAACTTTTTCACTTCAACAATAATCTGCCAAGTGTCTCCAAAGCATCCAAGATTTACTCCTAGAGTTTTATTGGATCTTCAAACATACAGACCTTTGAGAAAGAAGCTGAGGCAGTGTTGAGACTTCAGAAACAGCTCCTGATCTGCCAGGACTCATCAGCCGTGTGTGTGTGAAGATATTCAGCTGAGCGTGGTCAGTAACACAGTGTGTAAGTCAGAAGTCATTTCTCTTTCTGGCATGTCTTCAGCAAAAGTGCAGCTCTAAGCAGAGGATGACTGATCGAAACCAGTACAGTCTCCAACCACCACATTCAGAAAGAAGTCAAAGACTAAAACCTCAGCTAGGGTTATGATTATAAAATGATTCTAACCTCCAAACCAGGCTCCAGTGTTATACGGCCCTAAATACCTAATCACTAATCAATTAAACAATTAAAAGAAATACAAATTCTTTTCGAACATCAACTCGCAGCTCAGAAACAGAGAAAGGAAGACCTTGTGAATGATTCACCCGTTGTATTCCGTTGGTTTATCTTTATGGTGTCTAGTATTAATATATTTAGTTTTGTGGAGTGTGTCACAGAAAGAGTAAACCCTAACAGTGACTTCGGTATACAATATACGTTCTTAGGGAAAAGGACAACAAAATATTGCTCTAAATTAAAAATTCTAATGTAAGAAAAAATCTACAATAATGATGTTGTAGCATTAATCTAAAAATGTTATGTTAATTATATAAAAATAAATAACTGCGGTGATGGTTGAATTATTATTATTATTATAATTTCATCTCAGTGTTCCTATCAATGCTGCATAAGGTTTTTTATACATAATAGTAGTCACAGAATGTGATCAAACAGTTTAAAATAGCTGAGCCGAGATATATAACCATTTTATAACTGCAGAAGTATGTCATTTCAGTGCACACATTATCCATCAGTCACAATTATGACCCAACATAAAACACAATTATTCACACAAATTTCCCCCCCAAAATCTAAAAATGATTATTGTTTATTTCAAAGAGTTACTAATGACACATCATTTGGATATGTTCATGTCTGGAAATAATGTACAGGTTTTTATAATATTATCATCATTTTTTCTCTTATTATTACTAAATTATTGTGTATTTAGAGAGAGAGAGGAGAATGTAATGTACCATCACTACACACAGTTGTGTTTTTGTGTTGTGTTTGTGTTGTATTTGTGTGCTGTCATTATTCTTTTGTGTTGTGTGTATTTGGTCATGCTCACAACCGTCAGTGGCTCAAGAGATCTTTCTAAAGATCAGCTAAAAGAGAAGAAACAAGCTGAACTCACCGACTAGAGACGAGTCTCCTGCAGACGACAGAGAGAGAGAGAGAGAGAGAGAGAGAGAGAGACATGGGTTTAGTGCTCATCTTCATTCATCATCTGAAAACATCAGACATTTATTCACCTTATAGCAGAGATCAAAGATTCACAGCTTTGTGATCCAGTGACGAAAACAAACAACTGAAAAATATATATTATGAAATTAAATTAAATGATTTCATTATTAGAAATTAAATTAAATACAATATAAAATCAAATATAAAAATAAGTTGTTGTTTTTTTTAAAATCTCTTAGATCCTAGGAATTTAATTTTAGGGAAAAAAAAATAATAATAATAAAATTCAACAAATGTGTTAAGTAAAAAGCTGCTATTTTAAATATTTTTCAGCAGAATTGATATCAGTAATATAAATACAGATATTATACTGACAATAACTGAGCATCCAGAGAAACCCTGACACATGTGATTCAGTTCAACATGATCAGTGTGCCTCCATACAGCAGTGCTGGAGAACACACACACACACACACACACACACACAGATCAACTGGATCCTGATCGCAGAACAACACTGACAGCACTGCACAACAACAGGAAGTGATGTCATCATCAGCAGCGGTGCACGGGAGAGGAGGTCAGACGGACGGAGTGTGCTCGTGAATGTCACTGAATAACAGAGACTCATGTGTGTGTGTGTTTATAGCAGGAGCAGATGTTCACACACACACACACATCATCAGTGTGTGATCACAGAAACATGCTGAATCCTAAACCAGAGCCGATCCGCTGAGATCAATCTTCCAGACCCCTCCTGAACACTGCTCATCCCCCTCTTCTCTGAGCTGCTGGGGATAAAGCATCTGTGTCTGGAGCACTTTTACATGTTGGTTTTATAGATTATATTGTCAGATTGGGGCAACTCTCCATGAAAAACATAATGAAGGGAAACGACCCAGACTCATTCTGAACCATTAATTGAGCGATGAAAGAAAGAAATGAAGAGCTGGAGAGAATCTGCAGCCAGTTATATGAATGTCTATCTCTTTTATTTCATTTGCAGTGTACTGTCAGAAAGACAAAAAACAAGAATAAGAATCCTGAAGATAAACCAGTAATGAGGTTAAAATGAGTCGCGTGAGCTTCATTTCTCTCGACACACATGAGGGAATCCGTCAGCAGGAAGAGGATCTGATGACAGCGAGAGAAGATCCAAACCATGACAGATCTCCAGAGAGAGACAGTGAAGACAGACCAGCAGACGAGAAACATATTAACACCGCTCAAGATGACATAAAGAAGAACGCTTGTAATAAGTAACACCGTCTAATTAACATTCATTAGTAGGAACCTCTACCAGGAGGAATAAATGCAGAGGAATCCATCGCTGCAGCAGACGAGAAACACATGGACTGACAACACAAACACACACCTGTCATTCAGTGCTACACACACTTCCAGTCGAAACTAATCAACACCATCTTACTGAAGGAGAAATAGAGATCTCACCCTCAGGTCATCCCAGATCAGGATGAGTTTGTGTCTCCATCAGGTTTGTTAGTCAGGTGTTATTATAGATGTGTTTCATCTTGTGTCTTCTCCAGATGTTCACTGATGGACTGGAGTGCTGTGGATTATTGGGATGTTTTTATCAGACTCTCATTCTGACGGCACCCATTCACTGCAGAGCATCCACTGATGAGACACTGATGCAGTGCTACATTTCTACAAACCTGATGAAGACACACACTTGGATAGCCTCGTGTTTGCACACATGATGTCAGTAATATATGATAATTGTGCAGCGTGAGAGTCAGTGGTGACAGAGCTTTGTGAGATGAACAGAGTGATAGTTTTATAGCAGTTATTATGAGCGCTGGACGTGACAAAATATGTGAAGATGTGCAGAAGCACTCTCAGTGATGATTTCTGGAACCTAGTTGATACACTTTTATTGTATAACTATATACAAAAACAACAAAATACATATGCACTCAATAAAGTAATTTAATAAAGGTATATTTACTATCTAAGCACATAACTAAAATAAGTATTCATAAAGTAAATAACAAGAGAAGGCTGTCTATTTTTAGCTTGCTTCCATCTAGTGAGAAAGCCTTCTCTTCTCCTGAATTAGAAAAAAGAAAGAAAGAAATCTCCTCTGGTCTTCAGTGATGCATGACAACGTTTGAGTCATTGTCATAAGATCACGCTACAGACAGCGCTAGAGATGAAGAACAGGAAAGATGCAGATGTCCAGGATCTGACACTGATGATCAAGACAGACATGTAGTAAAACCAGTCTATCTCAGACAGGGCCGGATTTACTGATAGGATCCCGAACACACTGAAGAGATATACAGAAGAAAACTGGAGTTATATCTACAACAGCTGAACCCCAGAACCACAGGAGACACTGAGCAAATACATAACTAATAATTGGGCGAACATGACAAACTACTGTGTTTACATGTCTTCAGCCTTCTTTATTTACGGAAATCTTTCTCCTGTTCTCTCTCTCACACACACACACACACACACATTACAGACACACACACACACACACACACATTACAGACACACACACACACA
>NC_068377.1:42212433-42274933 GCF_023724105.1 Carassius gibelio
GTCTGATGCCCCTGTTAACACTAAAAGGGGCGGACAAACCACCATTGATTTTTAGCATACTTTCAATGTCTTTATATAACACTTTGATTACTCCAATAAAACCTGGACCAAACCCAAAAACATCAAGGGTGTTCCAAAGATACTGGTGCTCAACCCTATCGAAAGCTTTTTCTTGATCAATGGAGATGAGTCCTAAATTAATGCCCAAAAGGCCTGCAACCTCCATTACATCTCGAACAAGAAAAATGTTATCAGAAATACACCTGCCCGGCACACAATACGTCTGGTCAGGATGTATAATGTCCCCCATCACTTCTCTTAATCTATTTGCCAGAGTTTTAGAAAAAAATTTCAAATCGGAGCACAACAAGCTCACTGGTCTCCAGTTCTTAATTTCCTGAAGGTCACCTTTCTTGGGTAGGAGAGTGATCACAGCTCTCCTACAGCTCACTGGTAAGAGACCTTCAGCTATGCTCTCATTGAGAACATCCAAAAAATCCTCACCCAACACCTCCCAAAAAGCTTTATAAAACTCAATCGGGAGCCCATCAATTCCTGGAGCTTTTCCACTCTCCATAGTCTGCAGTGCTTTCCAAAGCTCTTGTGCACACAAAGGCTTCTCTAGTGCCTCCTTTGACTTTTTTGGGAGCTTCGGTAAACCTTGATAAAAACTGGAAGACATTTCTTCATCATGTTTATATTCACTCCCATACAGATCCTTATAGAACCTTACAGCCCTTTGTCTTATTTCAGACAGCACTGTAAGCTCTTGCCCGTTCTCCGATCGCAAGGAGTGAATGTATCTACTCTGGCCATTCTTTCTTTCCAAATTAAAAAAGAATTTGGATGGGGCATCCATTTGTATTAAATTTTGGTAGCGTGACCTAACCAATGCACCTTTTGCTTTCACGCCTAGCAGGTTTGCAAGAACCATCCTTTTGGACTTGAGAACATCAACACCATTTTGTCCTCCAGTGGACTCCAATATTGTTTGCACCTCTACAATTTCCTCTTCAAGTTCTTTCATTTTTTGTGTGATATTTTTAGAGACATTGAAAGTATACTGTTGACATAATAACTTGGTTTCAACTTTTCCAACATCCCACCATTGTTTTAAATTGATAAAACACTTTTTCTTTAATTTAAATTCCTTCCAAAAAAAGCGAAAGACCTCTTTAAATTTTGCATCACTCAACAAAGATACATTAAAATGCCAGTAGGCACTCTTTGACCTTATATTTGATATAAACACTTTACAAATAACAATAGCATGATCAGAAAACCCAGAAGGACTAATTACACAGCTTTTGACAATATTGAAATGATGTTTAAAACAGTAGAGTCTATCTAATCTGGCCAAAGAAATAAAATTCTCCCGAGTATGCAACCATGTATATTGTTTATCATTTCCGTTTAAACGTCTCCATATATCACACAGTTTATGGGTTTCAATCAAGGTGCGCATGGTACGACTGGAAGCTGTATGGGGTTCAGCATGATTTCGATCTAGTACACAATTCTCAGTACAATTAAAATCCCCACCTAAAAACACATATTCATCTGAATTACAGCTCTGCAAAATTTCATTAAGATTATTAAGAAAACAAACTCTCTCATTACCACTATTAGGGGCATATACATTAATAAACACCACATTAAATTTTTCAAACTGTGCACGTACAAAAATGAGTCTACCAGCAATTTCTTGCTTCACTTCAAAAGAAACAGGAGTGAAATGTGTAGCAAAAAGCACAGCTACCCCTCCTCTAGAAGAACTCATGTGAGAGCACACCACCACCCCTTCCCATTCTCTCCTCCAATCAGTTTCATTTAACACATCACTGTGTGTCTCCTGAATAAACATCACATCAATTTTCTTTTGTCTTATTAATTCAAATAACAATGCCCTTTTATAAGCATCTCGTGCACCATTAATATTAAGAGAGCCTATTCTCACCACACTCATCAAGAAGAATGAGAGAAGGATTACACACAAAGCAGCTTTCAGCATGTAAAGACAGAGAGAACTACATTGTTTCAAACCCATCCTCTGCCTGAAGTTCTGATCTTAGTTTAGCAATAATTTTCCTTAATCTATATATTTCTTGAACAGTGAACTTTTCTTCACCCTCACTCCTCATCAACATCACAACAGAATCAACAAACATTTTACGATCAGGAAAAAAATCTGTAACCTGCACATTTTTCACATTTTTTGATCTTTGTAAAAAAGATTTGACTTTATCAAAAGAATAGTCACTACTTGTATTCCTTCTACTCTTAATTTCCTGAGTTTCACTGTCAGAATCTTCAACAGGACTACTTTCAACATCATCACATTCATCAACCTGTGTTTCAGACCATTGTTTTGACTTTTCATTCCTCATCTTTGCTTTGTTTCTTTTTCTCTTAACAGGAGGTGTCTTAAACAGTGCGTCATCGCCCACATAATCTGTAATAATTTCTTCTCCAGTCACCCGTTTAGCTGCTTTAACAGCATCTATCACCTCGGGTTCTCCCTCCACAGCAGTACTCGCTCCTGCCGCTGGTGCAGCAGACGCACCTTCAGCCTGATCAGCTTCAGCCGAACCACTGACAACCGCATCTACAACCTCTTCATCAGCCTCGACATGAGCGCTGTCATCCGCGCTCTGTACCCGGCACGAACTACGAATGTGGCTCTCTGATCCACACTTAAAGCATTTCATAGTCTCTGAACTTGCATAAACAACATAGTCAAAGCCATCAATTTTGAATTTGAACGCCACACTTAGATCCTCGACTTCACTTTTAAGAACCATAAAGATTTGTCGTCTAAAAGAGACTACGTGTTTAAGTAAAGGGGACTTGCAGCCTAGCGGAACTTTCCTCATTTGTGAAACAATTTTTCCATGTCTAGACAATTCCGCTATCAACAAGTCATCTTTTATAAACGGGGGAACATTGGACAAAATTATCTTTTTTGCCGGTTGAACTAGAGGAATTACTGGCGTAAACGTATCCTGAATAGAAATTCCATTTTCCACCACCCTGTTTACTTTCTCAACGTTATCCAAAAAGATCACCACAGCACTATTCATTCGAGATGCTGACATAATACTGTCGTGTCCAACAATCTGTCCGACCGCTAAACTGCAGTCTTCAACTGAGCAATTCATTACCGGCGCGATCTTGATTCCATGCCGGCGAGAAAGCCGATCATAACTCACGCGCTCTGAAGACGCCATCGTCAACCAGCGCGCGCTGGAAGACCGCGCTTCCTGAACACCTTACGCAAACCTAAGTTAAAATCTGGCAGACAGAAGCAAAAGTAGCTTAGAAAAAAAAGGAAAAGAAACTCAATCTCACCGAAGAACTCTCACCCACACGCTCTGCACACTCACGCTCGCACCGGAAATGACGAGAGAGAGAGAGAGGGAGAGAGAGAGAGAGAGAGAGAGAGAGAGAGAGAGAGAGAGAGAGAGAGAGAGAGAGTCCTGTTGCATGCTTCTCTCTGATTATATAAACATACATGGGGTTATAGTTCATATTTAAATACAACATTGTCAGTCGTGGTCTAATGGATAGAGAGAGTCTCAGGTTCCCACAGCAATATGACTGCACACTGCTCCGGGTGTGTGTGTGTGTGTGTGTGCGAGTGTGTGTGTTTGTGTTTGTGAGTGTGTGTGTGTGTGTGTGTGTGTGTGTTTGTGAGTGTGAGTGAGTGAGTGTGTGTGTGAGTGTGTGTGTGTGTGTGTGAGTGAGTGAGTGTGTGTGTGAGTGTGTGTGTGTGTGTGAGTGAGTGAGTGTGTGTGTGAGTGTGTGTGTGAGTGAGTGAGTGAGTGAGTGAGTGAGTGAGTGTGTGTGTGTGTGTGTGTGTGTGTGTGTGTGTGTGTGAGTGATTGACCTGATAGCCTGTTATGTCGGACTGAGCGTGTGTGTTCCTGCTCTTGGTGGTCCGCTCCGGGTGTTAATCCCACCTCTGGAAGCTGAGTGTGTTGAGGCTAATCCCCTGAACACAACACACACTCCACGCGCTCTGAGCGTCTGCGATCTGTCCATGCGTTCATCGATCTCACGGGGATGGCTCCTTGTTTTCAGGGGAATTTCTGCAATGGGAGTTGTTTTAGCCGCAGGACGGACAGGTTGTTTACAGACTGTTTTATATCTGTGGTCAGGTGTCAGAGCTCGAGCAGATAAAGTCACACATCTCCCTCAGATAACACACACTATTTTCAGCCATGAGCCACCATCCGTCTGTCTGCCGTTTCATTAAACGTGTCTGTTTCCATGCTGATGTGAGAAAATGCTTTTCAGTTTCAGATCAGAAAGCCATCAGTGCTGGAGACGTGTGTCAGCGGCGGGCGTCAGACCGGACTGTGTCCGAAACACCAGCGGCTCCCACAGAAACCGGTTCACACACACCTCACTGACACACTACTGCAGCACCGTATGAGACTATTCTCAGCTCAATTTATTTTTTACATTTTTATATCATATTAATTTAAGTTAAAGTTTTAGTAATGTCGTTGTGTTTGTATGTGCGCGTAATTTATGTTACTTTTTGAAATATGTCTATATTGGTTATAATTTTTTATTTCACTTTTAGCTTTGTCACTAGCTGAAATAATTGATATTTTATACAAATCTTCTTGTAGCTAGTTTGTAATACTTTGGATTTGTAATACAGAGAGTCCGAGCTGAACGCTTCTCTGTCCTGATTCTCGCTCTGATGATTGTTTGTGCCGCAGATATCAGGCCGCTCAGAGGAAAGCTGATTTCTGCCCATGTTGCCTGAGCATCTAATCTGAGGGCCGTTATTAATGCGCTGAAATACAGATCTAATCATTTGCTCTGCTGGATATAACACAGCCCCTCGCATACGAACGGCAATCTGAGCAAAGATTGAGCTAATCAAACTCCACAGTGATGCTGAAAGATGCCCGGAGAGAGAGAGAGAGAGAGAGAGAGAGAGAGAGAGAGAGAGAGAGAGAGAGAGAGAGAGAGAGAGTGAGAGAGAGAGAGAGAGAGAGAGAGAGAGAGAGAGAGAGAGTGAGAGAGTGAGAGAGAGACTTTGACTTTTAGTTTTTCTTTATTTTAACAATTATAACATTATCAATAAAACAGTATTTACAAAATACATAAATTTACATCAATATACAAAAAATCTCATACATTGATGTGTAAATTTCCATCTTCTAAATCACATAAAACCGCATTCAAAGCCCAAGTATGTTTAAAAGCATCAAGATCTCCAACCATTTTATAGTATGTGAAATCAACAGTAAGCCGGGCAGATATCAGTCCTTTTAAAGTCATGTTAACATCAGTAGAAACCCCCCCATTCATCCTTTCTTTCCTTGTTAGCCATATAGCTAACTTTGCTTGACCATATAAAAAATTAATTAAGACATCAGTTTTTCTATTTTGATATTTATACTTCGGGCCATAAATAAACCCGTTTAAAGTAAATTCAAAATTCAAATTTTTACTCCAATCTTCCAACAATAAAAACATTGGCTTCAATCTTTCACACTGCAAAAATAAATGATACATATCTTCATGTTCAAAACAAAAAGGACATTCATCCCTTACAGTTGGATCAATATGTGCCCTGTGTCTATTAGTAGCTATTATTCCGTGTATTATACGCCACTGGAGATCACCGGTTCTCTTATCAATAGGACGTTTATATAGAGTCCTCCAACTACCTTTAGGTGATCCATCTAACCCATCTATCCCTTGCCATTTAGAGTCTAAAACATCTTTTAAAGACTCATAATGCATTACTTTTACACAAGTATAATACATCGCTCTCTTTCCTATATCAGCAAACAAATTAAGCTCTGGAGTTTTAAAACTCAACAGCTTTCCTTCATCTCCTGCCCTTGTCTCCACAGCTGCACTTACCCCTAAATTTGGAAATTCAACCATCTCATTAATATATTGTGGTTTTGTTTCCTCGTCTTTCAATAACTCTGTAAATGTTGATGGTATTACAGATAAGAATTCAGTCCTTAATCTTTCAGCAACACGAAGTGATTTAATGCCAAGCTTTGCTGCCATATCCTTTGAACACATCCATTCACTCTTAGTCCACAGATGAGAAACTTTTATGAACTGGGCCTTCACCATAGCAGCTTGCATTGAATGAGAGTTCAAGATGTTTATAGGTAAAGCAGGATTATAAAGAAGAGGTTCTTCTTTAATCCATGATCCTCTTACAATTCCTTCTTCTCGTACAACTTTCAAAGCATTCCATGATTTTAGAACGGACTTATAAAAAGGAGTTATTTCAACTAATACAGTATCATTTAAATTTATTAAAAACAATTGTCGGTCTAAACCCAGTTGTCCTCCTCTCCTCAAAAGACCACAAGCCACATGAGCCCAGCTAACGTCTTTCCCATACAGAAGTCTCTGGGCAGCTTGTAGTCTAAAAGCAGCAATCCTACAGCCAATATCAATTAATCCTTGCCCCCCTTCATTCAGAGGTAGGTAGAGTACAGCAGGTCTCAGCCAGTGCTGACCGGTCCAAAAGAAGTCAACAAGACATTTCTGAATGTCCTTTATGACAGCAGCAGGGGGGTCCAATACAGCCATTTTATGCCACAATGTTGAGGCAACAAGATTATTGACTATCAGGACCCTTCCCCTGTAGGAGAGCTGAGGAATTAACCATTTCCAATTGGATAACCGGAGACGCACTTTTTCCAGTAATCCTTCCCAGTTCTTTTCCTTATAAACCTTAGAACCTAAAAACACTCCTAAAAACTTAAAACCATCTTTTCCCCAAGTGACATTATTTGGCAGCTGTGGGACATTAGATCTTTCTGAACCACACCATAAAGCTTCACTTTTTGTCCAATTTATTTTTGCTGATGATGCTCTTCCATAACATTTAAGATTTTCTAAAACTATTTTAATATCTTCACTGTTTCTAATTATTACAGTTATGTCATCAGCATAAGCGGATAATTTCACATTATTTAAAATATTTGACCCCTCAATGTGTAAACCTGTCAACTGTTCTCTCAATTTACACAATAGTGGTTCAATTACAAGGCTATAGAGTTGCCCTGAAAGAGGGCACCCTTGCCTTATTCCTCTTTTTACTTTAATAGGAACACTCAATCCACCATCAATTTTGACCATACATTCAGCTTCATTATACAATAAATTAACCCATGAGATAAAACCATTTCCAAAACCATAAGCCTTAAGTAAATCAAACAAATAAGCATGTTCAACTCTGTCGAACGCCTTCTCTTGATCAAGAGATATTAAACCCAAATCATAATCCTTGTACATTGCATAATCTATTACATCTCTCATTAAAAAAAGGTTATCTTTAATACATCGCCCCTTTACACAATATGATTGTTCTTTCATGATTAATACACTCATATAATTATTTAATCTATTGGCAATACATTTCGAAAAGATTTTATAATCTATACACATTAATGCAACAGGTCTCCAATTCTTCAAACAATACAAATCACCTTTTTTCGGTAACAAAGACAACACTGCCCTGTTACAACTCTTAGGTAAAGACCCAGTCTGTATTGAACTTAAAAGCATTTCAAAATAATCTTTTCCAATCACATTCCAGAAATGTTTATAAAATTCAGATGGAAACCCATCAAGACCTGGAGCTTTCTCAGATGATAAATCATGTACAGCTTTTGTCACTTCTTGAAAAGTAACTGGTAAATCAATAACCTCCTGTTGTTCAGGCGTCAACTTTTTAAGGCATGAAAATAATTCATCTCTACAATTAGAATCTGTGACATTATCGGCATATAAATCAGAGTAGAAATCAACAGCAATTCTTCTCATTTCATAAGAATCATAAGTAACAACACCATCATCTTTTTTTAAACCAACCATCAATTTTCCTTGATTATTCTTTCGTTCTAAATTGAAGAAGTATTTTGTAGGTCCATCAATGTCCTTCTTTTGGATAAAACGTGCCCTAACAAGGGCAGCTTTCACTTTATCATACAATAAATTATTCAACTGAAGCTTTTTCTCAGAAAGGGCAGTTTCCAATTGAAGTCCATTCCTCGCCATCATTTTTTCTTCTATGTCAGAAATCTCATTCTCCAAGTCTTGTATTCTGATCTTTAATGTCCTTTTTGAATAAGATGAATATTGCTGACAGAAAACTCTAATTTGCACTTTTCCAATGTCCCACCATTGTTTAATATCACCATAATTTCCTTTTTGCTTTCGCCATATTTCCCAAAACAATTTAAAATTCTCACAAAAAACATTATCTTGTAAAAGCTTATTATTAAAATACCAATACAAACTCCTTTTACTTTCTTTCAACATGACAAAGTCCATTGTTATCATTTTGTGATCTGAAATTATATTTGGAATAATATTAACATTACCCACTCGATTTCTTGAATCGCGAGAAATATAAAAACGATCCAATCTAGCAGCATGAACTCTACCATCTGTGACTTTTACCCAAGTGTATTGTTTAAGCATTGGGTTTTTTATTCTCCAAATATCTTCAAGATTTAAATTTTTTACCATATTAGATAATACACAGGCTGATTTCTGGTGAGGTTCTTCAGCATTTCTATCTATATTAAAATTCAAGGTGCAGTTCCAGTCTCCTGCCATTATAATTATATCTCCTAAACTAAGAGTTTTTAAAACACGACCTAATTTCTCGAATAAAAGAACCCTTTCTGTTCCCCCATTAGGAGCATATATATTAACAAAAAGAAAATGAAATTTTTTTATTTCAACTCTTACTAAAAGTAGTCTTCCAGGTTCTATATCATATGTAGATACAATTTTTATTTTTAAAGTTGGATTAAAAAGAATCGCAACTCCTGCACTAACATTAGAGCCGTGACTTAAAACATATTCTCCCTTCCACCACAAACCCCATTCAGACTCGTTACTCACATTACTGTGGGTTTCTTGAAGAAAACCTACTGCAATATTCTTAATATTAAAGTATTCTGAAACTAAAGCCTGCTTTTTCCTATCCCTCAAACCATTCACATTAAGAGAACCTATTTTGAGATACTCCATGAAAAAGAAAGAATAGAAAGAAAAGCAGGAAAGAAGAAAAAACACACACAAAAGCATGTATAAAGCCATACTGTCTATTTAGCTTTACCTCGAACTCTTCTTTCATTCACATTCTTTCTATCCTGTCTAATCGTCGTTATGTACTTCTTAAGCCTATAGCGTTTCTGTTGGGATAACACAGTATGATTGTACGTTTTACGTGCCCACACTACAGAAGCAACAAACTTTTCCTTATCAGGGAAGAAATCTCCTATCTCTACCCTTTTCCCTTTAGTCTCATCCAAGAAAGCATTTATCTGTTCCACAGAGTACAAATCATCATCAGCTTTATAGAGATCTAACAAATCTGACAAGCTCTCATCATCCTTCATATCATCCTGACTCTGCGTCATGACTTCAACATCCTCCTCCTCCTCCTCTATACTCGCGGACAGCTGCCCACTGACGTGTAAGCCTACATCACTATCTACGAACTTCTCTTTTACATGTGCAGTACCATCTACACTGCTACAACTCGGCTTTTCATTGTCAGCGTGCTTTAGGTTACTCACAACGCTCGCACTCACCTCCAATCCATTGTCTTTGTTCGTCTCAGCCACAGCCACAGGACCTTCTTCCGAGCCTGATGTTTCCTCTCCTGTCTTCTGATTCACCTCCACATCTTTACACACCAATGTTTCTTCCGTCTCACTTGTCCTAGCTTGGTCCAAAATTTTCTTTTGAGGACACGAGTCTCTTTTGTGGCCGTATTCCCGGCACTCAAAACAGCGTAAACTCTCCGTACTTGCAAAAATCATGTACGAGCTATCACCATCTTTCACCCTAAACGATACATCCAATAATTTATCCGGAGAATTCAGAAACATGAACACGTGTCTCCTAAAAGATATTACATATTTGAGCGCAAGATTTTTACATCCTAAAGAAACCGCTTTGACCTCACTTACAACTTTTCCGAATCTCGCAAGTTCTCTCACTATGACTTCGTTTTCAATGAACGGAGGGACGTTTGATATAATCACTTTTGTTGCTGGTGCAAACAGCGGAGTGACGGTAATAAAAATTTCTTTCACCCACAGACCATTTTCAATTACCTTATTAACCAACGATTCCGTTTTAAGAAACACAACTACGGCTTTATTCATTCTCGAAGCCGAAACTATATTTTCATAACCTATCTGCTCACCGACCGCCAACAGTACATCCTCAACTGTAGCGTTAGACTCTGGCACACACCTGAAACCATGACGCAGAGATAATGGCGTTCTTCCACCTGTGGACGCCATTCCTAGGCGGACCGTGCAAAAGCACGGCACGCTACTAAATTTAACCCAATATTAAATTTTACACACAGCTAAATGTACAAAGCAAAAAGAAAAAAGAAAAAAGAAAAAACACATACAGAAAAAAGAAGATAGAAAACACGCACGACAGCAAACCGCTCTCAAACACAAACCCTTCCCAACATCCACTCCAACTGGGGGAGAGAGAGAGAGAGAGAGAGAGAGAGAGAGAGAGAGAGAGAGAGAGAGAGAGAGAGAGAGAGAGAGAGAGAGAGAGACTTTGACTTTGACAATCCTTTAATTTACCATTTTTCGGACAAATTACATAATTACATTACTACACATAATATAACTACACACAAATTCCACCACACCATACGTAATAAATATTACAATTTAAAAATTTTCTAAACACCTCACAGTTTAAAAACAGATCAGAAAAACAAACCATTCGTTGTTTAAGAGAAATAAAAACAATTAGAAATTAATTTGCAGAGAACCATCAATATCAATTTCACATAAACACTTTTCCACTCCCCAAGTATATTTAAATGTTTCTATGTCTTTAATCAGTTGATAGTACGCATGTTCCACCGTTAGCCTTGATTTGACTAAACCCTTTAAGATAGCCACTGCATCGGTTGACCCCACACCATTTAGTTTACCTTTACGTGACAGCCATATTGCCATTTTGGCCTGCCCAAACAAAAAGTTTAGCATCACGTGGATCTGCTTTCTATTTTTTTTATACATGGGTCCATAAATAAAAAGTACAGGTGAGAACACTTCTCCTAAAATTCTACACCATTCTTCTATTTGAGATAGCAAAGCTTCAAGTCTACCACAGTAAAAAAACAAATGCAAAACAGTTTCTGTTTGCCCACAAAATAGACATTCCTCCCCTACCTGTGGATCAATGTGTGCTCTGTATCTGTTTGTGGCTATTAAACCATGCACAATTCTCCACTGAAGGTCCCCGCACCTTTTTTCAATGGGAGGTTTGTACAAGGTCCCCCAGCTTCTTTTAGGGGAAGTGCCTGGTCCAAAATCCTCCTGCCATTTAGATTCTTTTAGTCCTTCTAAAGAGTTCATATGTGAGACTTTGACACATGTGACATACAGTGCTTTTTTCCCAGTTTCACTGAAAAGTTCCATTTCAGGAGTCTTGAAGGTAAGCAAAATCCCTTCCCTTTCTTGAAAAGCATTAAAAGCAGGTGCAATTTTTAACTCTGGGAAAGGAACATCTATATCTTCATTTGATGTCTCCAAACCACGTTTAAAATCCGTTGGCAAACGTTCAAAGAGCTCATTCAACAGTCTCTGTGTCAAGCGAATTGACCTCACCCCCAGCTTAGCGGCCAGCATCTCAGCAGACATCCATTCATTCGTTGTTATTAAATGTCCAATCTTTGTTATTCCAACATTCCTTAAAACAGTCCTCATTGTTGATGACTTCAAATTGTCCAAGTCCACAACAGGGTTGTACAGCAGGGGTTCCTCTCTCATCCAAAGGCCTCTCACATCCTGGAGATTCCTTGATACATTTAATATTTTCCAGGCTTTCAACATAGACTGATAAAAAGGTGTCAGTCCAGACAAATCCATTCCTTGAGTGTCCATTAGAAAGAAATGTCGGTCTAGCCCCATATTGCCTGCTTTTCTTAAGAGGGCACAAGCTACTCCAGTCCAGCTTACATCTTTTCCATAAAGTAGTCTTTTTGCCGTCTGAAGCCTGAAAGTCTTTATTCTGCTTCTAATGTCCACCAATCCTTGGCCTCCTTCTTGTCTAGGTAGATATAACGCAGATGCTCTCAGCCAATGTTGACCAGACCAGAAGAAATTCACCAGACGTTTTTGAACACTTTCCACCAATTCCTCAGGGGGTTCTAAGACAGTCATTTTATGCCATAAGGATGAGGCAACAAGGTTGTTGCAGACCAAAACTCTTCCCCTGTACGATAGCTGGGGGAGCAGCCAATGCCAGTGAGACAACCTTGCACTCACCTTTTCCATCAGGCCCTCCCAATTCTGTTTCTTATATTCCTCTCTACCTAAAAATACCCCTAAGTACTTTAACCCAGCCCTTCCCCACTGTAATCTAGCTGGAAGCTGCGGTCCATTATAATCCACACCACACCATAGTGCATCACTTTTATCCCAATTTACTTTGGCAGATGAAGCTTTCCCATAACTCAGCAAAATATCTTTTAAAACCTGAACATCATATCCATTTCTTAAAACCACAGTGATATCATCAGCATATGCTGAGATTTTCACACAATCATTACAATTTAGAACATTTGTCTGTAACCCCGTTAGCTTTTCTCTCAATTTACAGAGGAGAGGTTCAATGACCAAACTATATAGTTGCCCTGAGAGTGGGCATCCCTGTCTTATGCCTCTTTGTACCTTAACAGGAACACTTAGTCCACCCGCCATTTTTATCATACATGTGGCATTATTATACAACAATTTTATCAATGAAACAAACTTGTCTCCAAAACCAAAAGCCTTTAAAACCTTGAAAAGAAACTGGTGATCAACTCGATCAAAAGCCTTTTCCTGATCTAATGATAAAATTCCTATATCAACATTATTTTCCAAGGCATAATCAATGACATCACGCACTAAATGCAAATTATCAGTGATACATCTATCTTTTATACAATAGGATTGATCTTTGTGTATAATTCTGTGCATTATCTTGTTTAACCTGTTAGCCAAACACTTTGATATTAGTTTATATTCGGAACATAAAAGTGCAACCGGTCTCCAGTTCTTTATTAAGGTAAGATCACCTTTCTTGGGAAGTAGGGTTAAAACTGCTCGTTGACAGCTTTTAGGCATCAAACCTATTCGAAAAACTTCTTTTAGTACTTCGTGGAAATCAGTTCCAATTAAGGTCCAGAAGTGCTTATAAAACTCGCCAGGTAGACCATCTATACCTGGGGTACGACCTGAGGCAAGTCCTGATACCGCAGCACTTAATTCACCAAAGGTAAGTTCTGATTCCAAAGTTTTTTTATCTTCAGCGTTTAAACAGGGAAGGTTCTGTAAAAGTTCATTCTGGCTCTTCTCATCTGTGTTTTCAGCAGAATATAACTTAGAATAAAAGTCCACTGCCAATCTTCGCATTTCTACGGGATCGCTTGTATCATGACCATTACTGTTTTTCAAACTAAGCATTTTATTTTCTTGTACACTTTTATGTTCCAAGTTAAAAAAAAAGAAGTAGGCCCATCCATATCTTTCAATAACATAAACCTGCTCCTCACAAGAGCACCCTTAACTTTCTCATTTAGAACAGAACTCAACTTTAATTTCTTATCACTCCACTCTTGTACATACGCATCAAGATCTCTCATCATGTTCTCTTCAATGACTAGAATTTCTTTCTCAATCCCTTCCAAAGTTCGTTTCAAACACAAAGTTGAGTAAGATGTATATTGTTGACAATATTCTCTTATATGTGTTTTACCAATTTCCCACCAGAGAATTATGTTTTCATATCTGCATTTTTCGCTTTTCCAAGTTTCCCAAAAATGCTTAAAGGATTCACAAAAAAACTTATCTTGAAGTAACTTTACATTAAAATGCCAATATGACCTCTTATTTCTTCTCGATATCAAAGTACAGTCAACAGTAATAAGCTTGTGATCAGTAAAATATGTGGGGATAATAGCTGTATGTACAACTCTATTTTTCATATTATTTGATAAATACAATCTATCTAAACGTGCAGCTGAAATTCTCCCCTCATTCACCTTTACCCAAGTATATTGTTTTACCATAGGATTGTTTTCTCTCCAACTATCCGTGAAGTTAGAAATTTTTACAATGTTAGCTAAAACCGTAGGTGACTGAAAATTAGGTTCTTCTCCATTTCTATCAAGAGATGGATCAAGTGTACAGTTCCAATCCCCTCCTAAAATGATCAAATCATTAACCTGCTGTTGTTTTAAGAAGATCTTCAATTTATTAAAAATATTTATCCTATCAGATCCAATATTAGGTGCATATATATTAACAAAAACAAAAAACAGACCATTAATATCAGCTCTAACTGCCAATAACCGTCCTGGTTCAATTTCTTTTTTTGACAGAATTCTAACTTTAGTGGTAGGAGAAAAAAGAATTGCAGCTCCTGCACTCAGGTTAGTCCCATGAGTAAGAACACACTCATTACCCCACCACAGTCGCCAGTCAACCTCATTATTCATATCACTATGAGTTTCTTGCAGGAAAATCACATCTAAATTTTTCAACCTGATAAATTCTATTATATTTCCTGCCTTCTTCCTATCCCTCATCCCATTAACATTTAAGGATCCCACCCGTAAAGTGTCCATCAGAAGAAGAGAGAGAAAAAAGACAGACAATAAGAAAAGCGTATTACCCATAGTGATTATTAGTTAGATTTTTTACCCCTCTTTGGTCCAAATTTTTCAGTTTTACCTTTATGTCGAATTGCAGTGATGTGTTTTCTTAGTCTAAAACGCTTCTGCTGTGAAAGCTCTTCATGATTGCTATGTCTCCTTGCCCACATAACAGATGTTATAAACTTCTCCAAGTCTGGAAAAAAATCACTAACTTCAACTTTTCTACCCTTCGTTTCATCAAGAAATTCACTGATTTCAGCCACAGTATACAAATCTTCCTTCGCCACTGTTGGCATATCTACACCTTCCACCCATTGATCATCATCTTTCATGCTATCATCTGTACATTGAGATATTCCATCCAACTCATCTACTGAGCCTTCCTCCACTGTTTGTACATCTGTCTGTGTCACATTCTCAACCACATCTTCAACTTCATGATTTGAATGCCTGACAACAGCATAACTACATCCAGCTTTCTCACCATCGCTTTCACTCACCTCATTATCCCCGATGATTCGTTCAGCAGGCCTTTTCTCTGTCACTTTTTTTCCTGCCGTTGTAATTTCCACGATTTCCGAACTGTTGTTATCTTTTGACGATCCGCTCTCGGTTGAAACGACAGGCAAAGGCTGTTCATTGTCCACTTTTTTGTGTGGGCAATAGAAACGTTTGTGGCCCAAATTTCCACATTCGAAACACTTAAGATTATCAGTACTCGCATACAGCATATATGAACTTTCTCCATGACTCACGCGGAACGAAATCTCTAAAGTGCGCTCGGGAGAAGTGAGAAACATCAAAACCTGCCGCCTGAACGAAAGGACGTGTTTCAATGCCGTGTTTTTACATCCCAGCGGGATCATTCTAACTGGACTAGCAATTTTTCCATAACGAATCAACTCTTTAATGATGGCTTCATTTGAGATGAAAGGTGGCACGTTTGAAATTGTTACTTTCGTGGCCGGAGCCGCCAAGGGAGTCACAGGCACAAAAGTTTCATTGATCCAAATCCCGCTCTCTGTCAGCTGATTCACTAACTGTTCCGTTTTTAAAAACACTACAATCGCCTTGTTCATTCGTGATGCTGAGAGAATATTCTCAAAACCAATCAATTCTCCCACCACCACGAGAACATCCTCCACGCTAACACCGGGCTCGACCACACACCTGCACCCATTTCGCATGGACACGTGTGGGTTTACCTGTGCAGTGTCAGATGCCATACCGTCACGCGACAAAAGCCGCGAGCGGCTAAAAATACAAAAGTACTTTTACTAAATAATAATTAAATTTAACACCAAAGAGGGGAACAAAGAAAAAATTAGATAAGAAGAAAAAGTTTTTTCGCTCGCTCAAACCAACACACTCCACTCTTCCACCACACTCGCACATGCGCACCCTCTCGCTACCCAGCATGCAACACACCAGAGAGAGACAGAGAGAGGGAGAGAGAGAGAGAGAGAGAGAGAGACAGGCTGGATGCTCACACACACACACACACACACACACACACACACACACACACACACACACACACACACACACACAAGTTTCCAGTTATTATGGGTTTATTCCATGGGCGTAAGGGTTTAAAAACACTTAATTCTGTGTGATTTATAAGCTTGTTTCCTCATGGAGACCTAAATAAAATAATTCCTGTAGGAGCCAGACTAAGAGTGTAGCCCTTTAAGGGCCGTGGCAGGAAGTTAGCGACAGCGTTTGATGCGTCACGGCACCACGGTGTTGGACAGGAGCACACTACCTGAGGACCACAGGCTTTCAACGGGAAGAACAGTACTTTGTATTGCATTTTAATTCTTTCTTTATTCACTCTGGAATACCATGGGATGTCCTTTTGTTTTATTTGCTATCACTTTTCATATAATTACAAGTCCAGTGTACTCTTAGATGCCTTTGGATCTTCTGTCTCAGTAAAAAAGAATGTCTTATTATTTTAAGACTCACATACAATTTAAAAACAATATATTAATCATTTAACAAAAGTTATGTAATTTTAGGACTATGAAATATTTGTACTCTTCTGAAACGTCATGCTTTCTGCTTTCATTTTTCTGGATTCCATTTTAATATTGTAATTACAATTTAATAATCTAATAACATGTTATCAGTTTTGAGTTCATAAAACTTTAACAACTTAATATTTTATTGAAATTTGAAATGTTTTATTATTCTGTTTTGATATATTGACTGACTGATTAAATGTATGATTTAATACAAATGTGTTATCAAAAATGGCAGAAATCAAATGAAGGCACAAACCATTCACCATTTAATGTTTTAAAATTCATGATTCTGTCTATTGGTATATATTTTTTCTTCAGTTTTATTAGATGAACATGTGATTGTATTTGCTGTCAGACCAGCTGCAGAGCTGTGTGCAGCCTGAACTGAGCCTCATATTCACAGACACGAGTTCATAGAAGTGTACAGCAACACTCCTGATTTATTCAATCAATATTTGCCCAATTCTGAGACATTACAGAAAATTATGTTTGAATTCAAATTTGTGTAATGTCCAAATTTTGCGTATTGTGGTAATCACAGGACCCTGATATGATTTCATGGCCCCTGAGCCCCTGATCTAATGAACATTCGGACGTTTATAAGTTCAAGTTTCCAAACACCTTTGAGGTTTGCATGACACAGATCTAAACAGATCACTGTGCAGTTGGATCCAGGACTTCCTGACAGGCAGAAGTCAGGTGGTCAGAATGAGCAACAATACTTCATTCCTGCTGACCCTCATCACTGGTGCTCCTCAGGGCTGTGTCCTCAGCCCGCTCCTGTTCTCCCTGTACACACATGACTGTACAGCCACACACAGCTCCAACGCCATCATCAAATTCACTGATGACACAACAGTGATAGACCTGATCACAGACAACGATGAGACGGCCTACAGAGAGGAGGTGAGCACCCTGACTACATGGTGTCACTCAACATCGACAGTTCAACTCTGGACTATACTTACACACTGCTTTTAATACAATAACCTACCTGTTACTACTGGATACCATCCGATGCACATACATGACATTTTCTATATCCAATTCATGTACAATCTGTTGCACATTAGAATATTTTTATGCGTATTTATGTCTACATAATGTAGAATGTGTACATTCTGTGTAATAATGTGCAGTGCTAACTGTATGTATGCACATATTGTGTAAAATATGCAGTGTTAACTGTAAGTTTGTCTAACAGTACACTGTGTATACTGACTATATGTATGTGCACACTTTCACCTGTTGAAGTCTGTATGGTTTTATGTTAACTGTTCTAAAAGATAACATGATGAAATGGACACCCTTTGGTCTGGTGGACTGACACAGACACACACAGTCACACACGTGAACGAGTCTGAGAGCATCCGTTTGTCTCACATCTTCATTATTATTTCAGTTTAAGCCTTCTGTCTCCAAAAGCAGCTGTTTTAAAAGCAGATACATTTGCAGGAGGATCAGTGTACAGAAGAACATCCCTTCATTTAAGACAGTGGATGGTAAATAAACACTGAGCTCTTCCTAATTACCACAATTTCACTGATGCCAATTTAGAGATTAACGCTCAGCCTACTGAAACACACAATGAAATATTCATGATGATAATACAACAGAGAGAAAACAAATATTCCATTTTTCATTGTGAGCCTCCAGACGTTAGCACAGTTAACATGATTTAACTCTGTGAAGCATAACGTGTAAAAGAGTAGTCAGAAATATGGCACAGTTTACTGAACCGTCAGACAGAATAGAAAAGACAATCTAAAAGTTTGTATGTGTTTTTATGTTTTGCATCATATTTAATCCATCAGGCTTTTCTGGCTCATACAGTGAGAATATGGTGTTCAATTTTCTTCAGACACTCAAACTGATCAAAAATATGACTTTGCTGCAGATGCTGATATTGATATGATTTAATTCTGATGTTTGTGATGTAAATCAGTGAGATCTTTCTAACAGTAGAGCAGACACTGATATAAACTGATCTGAATATCATTACTATATCTCCAGTAATGTGTCGAGATGTAAATGATCCGCACATATAACACAGTGATGGAGAGCTGAAGAAATCAAGGCTCCTCAGAAGATGTGAGATGTTCTGGAGGCTTGTGAAGATCATTCCTCCGCTGAGGAACAGTGAAAGTAAAGCTTCTGGAAACAAACGCTGAGGATCAGATTTGAGACTCTAAAACATGATTGATGGAGAATCCAGTAAAGCTGAGCTGCTTCAGTCCAGTAAGAGTTCATCTGGAGATATTACTGACCTTTACTGGATCACAATCAGGAGAGATCTGAGTCGAGCTGAAGCTGGACGCTTGTACAGTTACACTAAAAGATCTCTGACTGGATAAAACTCTCAATCAGAGACAGAAGACATGAGGAGATTGAGTGTGAAACAGCAAAGTTTGATCAAGGTGATCATTTAGCGTCTTAGAAATATGTGTATCAGATATGATAATCTAAGCCATCTTAAAGGGACAGTTCACCCAAAAATGACCATTCTTTCATGTGTTGCTCAAACCCGCATGACTCTTCCATCAGGGTTCAGCAGAAATCAACAGCTCTCTCTGTTCCCCATCATTTCACCAGATCTGCTCTGGATCGTGATATTTACCGTGTGATGGTGGCATTTGCCGGCGTCTCTCATTAAAGCCTCACCTGAGCGAGTGATCGCTCTGTTAGCAGCTCCGGCCGGGTTCAGACGCCAGTCTAATGGCATGGCGTTCGCTCCATTAAACCCCACACACGCTCCAACGAGCGCGAAAACACCTCCGTCCTGCTGCAGAAACTACTGACGCTCGCTCAACACCTCATGATGAATTCAGCCTCTGTCTGACGCGCTTTCATGTGCCTCATTAGTTAAACACACAGTTATGTTTCAGCGAATCTCAGAAAGCAGCAGACAGAACAAAGGCAAAGCGTTTTAACAGTTCAGTCCACAGTGCCGGCGTTACAGAGATCTAACGACTGTCTTGCCTTCGGAGGAAACGTCTCAGCAATTTGTGGTTCGCACGTATAATTGTTCCTTTAATGGCTTAAGTAGGGAGATTATTCACTCAATTTAACAGCTGGTGTGTGTTTCTGTGAGCGTCCCGCTGGTCAAACAGGTACAGAAGCCTGTCACTGCGGACTCCATCAGGACAGCTGAAGTGTGGAAAACAACAGCAGGAAAGACTCTGAAACCAGCCCTGTATCATACTGTGTGTACACGTGCATTATAAGGTCAGGACATCCTCAGGGAATCCAACCCTAAAAGGTCAGAATTACAATGTGTTGCATTTACTGCGATCCTCCAACATTTGAAACATGTGCCCTTTGAGCTTGACTCATACAGAAATGCATCAGTGCCTTTGATTCTCCAGTGAAGAAGTCAAAGGTGAGGAGGAACACCTGCGTCTCCCTCAGTGATCTCCTGATGACACGTTACTGTCATCATTTCACCAGGAATTTCATCAGTATATCTGGATTTGCTTTTCTCTTTACAGGTTATCATGAAAGTGATTGTATTCAGCTGTATTTGTTATTAAATAAATAAAAAGAGAAAGGCGCCTTCATTGTTTCCTGCTGGTGGAGTGACCATGATCGTCTAGAAACAGCTAAAGAATGACAGAGACTCGTCACAACACCTGTATACTCTTCTGTTGTTTTGCTTGTGTTGTCCTTTGGATGATAAAAGTGTCTAAATGACTAAATGTAAATAAATAAATAAAAGAATGACTGAATGACTGTACGCCAAACAGGAAGTGAGGTCATATCTTGTTCAAATGTTAAGTGGTGTATCCGTTCATGCCCAGAGATTCATCTGCTGATCAAGTGTTGTAAAGCGGTCACATTCGCTGAACGAGTGACAGTGGATAACTGATGAGCCGTCTGCGTTAAAAACAACACTTCAAATGGCTAGACTGTTGTCAAAGTGCTGGTTAGGCTTCATTTATAGAGAAAAGGTCTATTAGGAAGGTCTCTCTCCATCATTTGGTGATGTGTGAGACACTTCATTACCTGGATGACTAATTTCTGAAGTTCAGACACACACCTGCTTCATTTTCAGACTCATTATCACGTCAAAAATTTTGAAACAAGTGTGTTTAAGTTGCACACGTTTAATAAGTGTGAAGTACATGTTCTTAAAGTATATAGCATCTACACGTGAACACTGTCACGGAGAGCCTGAGATGAAGTGAGAATATTCAGCGCTGCCGTTATTAATGTACGTGTGACCAATGAATTCAGTCTAATTGCA
Source organism: Carassius gibelio (assembly GCF_023724105.1). Taxonomy (NCBI): domain Eukaryota; kingdom Metazoa; phylum Chordata; class Actinopteri; order Cypriniformes; family Cyprinidae; genus Carassius; species Carassius gibelio. Next base: position 42,233,405 of record NC_068377.1, read on the forward strand.
GACACTGATAGGAATCAGGCTCGTTGATGAAGACAATGCACTGATGAAAGCTGTAATCTTTCCTTTTTATAATAACATGCTGAGGAATGATTGGCTCTGTGCTATTGTGTATGGTGGTGTGTGATTAAGTGTGGATTGTTTGACACTAATGAATCATGAACACTGTAAACATGACCTAGTATGTAATCATTTAATACATACACTTGACTAATGTTACACAAGATCATCTGTGCACACGTGTGAGATCTCAGACTGCATCTCATGTTTCTCTGATCACCGTCTGTCTCGCTCTGTGTGTGTGTGTGTGTGTGTGACTATTTGTGAGTGTGAGGACAAACAGTGTTCACTAATTATTCAGTCTATATTTTGCCTCGTTAGCAGGTAGTGAATGTGATTAAATGACAAACATGAGCTGCTGTCCACAGATTACAGATCAACCGGCTCTGATGATCTTCATCATCACAGAAATGACCAAACATTAGTCTCCAGTCAATCAATAAAGTCAAGTCAAGTCACCTTTATTCATACAGTGCTTTTTTGGGGGAAGTCGTGGCCTAGTGGTTACAGAGTTTGACTCCTAACCCTAGGGTTGTGGGTTTGAGTCTTGGGCCAGCAATACCACGACTGAGGTGTCCTTGAGCAAGACACTGAACCCCCAACTGCTCCCCGAGCACCGCAGCATAAATGATGAACACTGCTCCGGGTGTGTGTTCACAGTGTGTGTGTGTGTGTGTGTGTGTGTGTTCACTGCTCTGTGTGTGCACTTCGGATGGGTTAAATGCAGAGCACAAATTCTGAGTATGGGTCACCATACTTGGCTGTATGTCACATCACGTTTTTTAAACAATATAGATTGTGACAAAGCAACTGAACAGCATTAATAGGAAAATAATGTGTCCATAATAAAAAAAAGAGGCATTTTATCATGTAATTCAGTGATGTTATCATCCAACTCAGTTAATTTTAAAAAGTATCTGTGCAATCATCTGCAATCAAGTCGATGGAATCACTGGAAACAGCTATAAACAATAACAGCAATAACCCAATAAATAGCTGCCTAAGCTTCAGCGTATCTGAGCACCAGTTTAATGCAGAATCAGAAACTCCAAAGATAGTGTCTAAAAGGGTGATTAAAATAGAGTGATCTATAGTGTCAAAAGCGGCACTAAGATCAAGAAGAATCAGTGTAGATAGAGAACCAGAATCTGAAGCCATTAACAAGTCATTCGTGACCTTAACTAACACTGTTTCAGTGCTGTGAGTTTACAGAATCCAGACTGAAGTGGCTCAAAAAATCATTAGAGGAAAGATGAGAAAGCAATTGAGAAGCTACTGTTTGTTCTAACATTTTGGTGAGGAATGGAAGATTAGAGATGGGATGAAAATTATTCAACAAATCAGTTAAATGAAATGAATCAGTTTGATATTGTCAGGCTTAACTCATTTTTGAGTACAAATTTGACCCCAAAATATGGTTAAGTAGGTTCACACACACACACACACACACACACACATGTTTGATCAGCTCATTCCATGACCCTGGTGTTGCAAGCGCCATGATTTACTGTTAGAGCTATAGGAAAGAACTTTACGGTTCACTTTTGGGGGTTCTCCAATGGGTACAGTACCTGATACTTTTTTTTAGTTCCACCTCAATTGAGGTTCCAAGTGAAACGCACCATTACAAAAAAGGGGTGTGTAAACTCATGGATTGGCCGGAGAGAATCTTCACTCCCTGCATCACTTGTTCGGGAGGCAGACACACTCTTGCAGTTTAAATCTAGATTAAAGACCCATCTCTTTAACCTGGCATACACATAACATACTAATATGCTTTTAATATCCAAATCCAAATGTTAAATGTTAATATACAAATGATTGCCGCTTTCAATATATTGCAATATATTGGAATAAAATAAATATATTTAAGAATATATGCCTAATATGTTACATGATATTTTCCAATATACTGCAATATATTTTTGTTTCATAAGGGACAGCGGAGACCAGGACAACTAGAGCCCAGATACAGATCCCCTGTAAAGACCTTGTCTCAGAGGACCACCAGGACAAGACCACAGGAAACAGATGATTCTTCTGCACAATCTGACTTTGCTGCAGTCTGGAATTGAACTACTGGTTTCGTCTGGTCAGAGGAGAACTGACCCCAACTGAGCCTGGTTTCTCCCAAGGTTTCTTTCTCCATTCTGTCACCGATGGAGTTTCGGTTCCTTGCCGCTGTCGCCTCTGGCTTGCTTAGTTGGGGTCACTTCATCTACAGCGATATCATTGACTTGATTGCAAATAAATGCACAGACACTATTTAAACTGAACAGAGATGACATCACTGAATTCAATGATGAACTGCCTTTAACTATCATTTTGCATTATTGACACACTGTTTTCCTAATGAATGTTGTTCAGTGCTTTGACGCAATGTATTTTGTTTAAAGCGCTATATAAATAAAGGGGACTTGACTTGACTGAGCCAAAGTGCAAAAGTGCCATAACCTCAGAGAAAGAAAGAACTATTCTTCTTGTATGTTTTGTCTAGTCAGGTTCAGATCTTCATACTAATCTCAACAAACTGATTCATTTCACTTAAAGCTGCTGAAGGTAACTTTTGACGCTCTAGTGGTTAATAAACAGACCTGCTTGCGTCTTGCGGAAGAACATCGTAGCCGGAACTACTTCTCTCTGTTTATGTCTATGAAGAATCACAAAGGTACTGGGTTACTCCGCCGCGGTACCCCCGAAGCAATCTAAAATAGTCCGAATATAAACACTTATTATAGGTGCACCCTAGTGATTCAGGACAAGCTAAAAACACGGTTTGGAAAATGGATTCATGGTGTACTCGCTTATTATATACATTTTTCTACATTTTGAACACAAACAAAGTTACGGACCGCAGCTCTGATTGGTTGTTTCTTACAGGGAGCGATGGAGTTTCTGCAAATGGCAATAGGACACTGGGAGGAGCCAGAGGAGCTTGATTTATACACAGATTATCTGTCTCATATTCTACTGTCAGGACATAATGACAGGTTTAACAAATATGTAAAAAAATATTTTTTTTACAAAAGTTACCTACTGCAGCTTTAACTAATTTGCTGTAATACCTAAATGAATCTGGCAGCGAAGAGATCATATCTTTACTTTTCTGTGTAAATGTTGAAGCATCAGTTGATCAGGAGTTGAAGCTCTCTGTGAAGATTCGTCTCCTGGTCAAACGCTGCATGTGTTCTGGACTCTTTCGCTCATGTTGGTGTAAATCCCACACTCAAACACAGAACTGCTGCTGTACTCCTCCTGAAACCAACCCTTGCCATTGTTAAACCTCATTGACGTCTTGTGATGTCTGTGTATTGTGATGACACTAGCGTTTCACCAGCACTTGCTGTCAGAGGAATCATTTCATTTACTTATAACAACAGAATCATCCCTCGCCAGTGTTTAACACCTGCATTTCTTTTTATCCATTATTCATTTTCCATGAGATTGAACATGCAGCAAAAAATCTTATTCGGTTTTGTTCGGCTCGTGGTTCATTAGCATGGAGGAGGATATTTGAGATATGAAATTAAATCAAGTACTTCCCCTCTCTGTCGTGCTCTTGCAGCATCTCTTCTCAGTGATAGGATGATGTTTGCTGGTGTTTGCGTGCAATGCGGATCATTCGGCTCCATACATCCTGTGGTTTCCTGCGTCTGACTGTCAGCATGAGCCAGGCTGCTCCTGCATCCTCATGTAGTTAATGAGCTCCAATCACACACGCAGACTCACTGAAGCAATGAGCGTCCATCCGACACAGCCGTCTGTGCAACCCAGAGAGTTTCATTACTCGGGCCGAGAGCTGACATTAATGCTGAAGGGTCTGGAGTCCATTAAACAGAGACATCTGAACAATATGAGCGAGATTGAGAGGACATGTGCACATCAAAGCAATTAAAACGGACAGAAGAAAGGCCAGAGAAACACAGAGGGCCAAAGCCATCTCCACTCGAGCAAAACACTTAAACACACACGCACACACACACGCACACACACACACACACACACACACACACACACACTAAAAGACCTTTAAGAGTACAAAGACACGTCACATGACCTGTTGACTTCAACAATTATTAATATCAGCCCAGTAAATATGAACAAAATAGTTTATTTATTTTTTATACAAGTAATAAAATAAATATGGGGCAAACTTGCCCACTTGATTTTTTATATTTTATTACATGATTATTTGACTCATTACAATTTATATAAAATGTAATCCAGGGCTCCAAACTATTAAATATTAAAATGCAAGTGAAGTTTTTGCTGAGGTCGCTACTGGCGACTAGGCCTACGTATTTACATGTTATCTCTTTAAAATGTAATGCCTTTTTTCGTGATTGTTTTGCATTCACATCTTTTGTTATGTTCGCGCATTGGGAGAATGCGCATCGAAATTTTAGTGAAAAAGAGTTTTAAACCGTCCTCATCTGCCGCGCAACAGCGCTGACACACACCTGAGAAAAATGATGGAGACTTGAAGAGAAAGTGCAGAAAAACAGCGTCTATTTCGTTCATAACTTGAACAAACTACCCTCATGAAACAAAAATATATTGCAGTATATTGGAAAATATCATGTAATATATTAGGCATATATTCTTATATATATAAAATTTTTTCCAATATATTGCAATATATTGAAAGCGGCAATCATTTGTATGTTTTGCAATATATTATATAATATATGTATCATCAATATATTATTAAATGTATTCAAATATATAAAATATAGGAAAATAAAAAGGGAAAATAATATATTACAATATATCGCAATATATTTTAAGAAATATATTGGTAAATATATTTTTCTTTCATAAGGGTACAACAGGTAAAGCTGCCATCTGTGTGGATATTGGCAATATCGTTAACAGTTCTCGTTTATAATCATAAGGCTTCTTTTTAATAAGATCTTAGTCCATGCTGTGTTCTGTTAATGCATGAACTTCATTATTTGAAGTGCACTTGCCGTCCAGTAATCGCAAAATGCTTGGTGCTTTGTTACTTTTTAATTTACAAAGTATCAGCTTTAAAATTATTCCAAATTCATAACAAAATTCTAACAATAAATACAGTTTTGGTGCTCTTTAAGGGGCCGTTCGCATATCCCACCTAAAAACGTGTGGAAAACGCTAGGCGCGCCGCTTTCTGATTTTTTTCCAAAAGCCTTCGGGCTCTTGTGCTCCCGAGGCGTCTGCCGTTGCTAAGCAACCATGAGCTGCTCTCTCCATGAAGATGCGTAAATTTCAGCAAAGGATAAATGGATTTGCAGAACTAAAAATCGCTTGCAGTAGCTCTGTTACTAAATTTATTTAAAAATGGCTATCCATATACAGCTATGATCAGCTGTTCCTTAATCTTGGCTGAGCTTTCAACGTTGGCACTGGAAAGGATGAAGCTGATTGGTTGGTTAAATGAAGTTGTCCATTTGTAGTAAATTGTGTTTAACACACAAAAGAGTGATAATCAGGTCAACACAGAGAGGTATAGAAATTCTACATTGAATAAAAAATAAATGTGCTGGCATCGGATTGGATCTTTATTGGCAGATACTCAGAATTTTTGGTATCAGATCGGATTGGTTCTGAAACAATGGTATCATTGCATCCCTAGTGTTAACTTCTGGTTTTCACGTGAGCAATCTTGAGATGTTAGAATCTGGATGTTCTGATCATAGTTTTGTTTTATTTGAATCTCTACTGCCACATCCTATCTCTCCTTCCCCAAAGAGTCAGCATTTTTCTCGTGTTTTTACCTCTTCTACAGTTGCAATTCTTACACTTCTTCTACAATGCAATTTGAAGAGATTTACGCTTCCACACATCTCTCTCAAAATACAGGTGTGTTAATTAGTAATATGGATTCATCGCAGCTGACGGAAGTATTTAATACATCTTGTGCTGATATTCAGACTTTCATTTTGATGGCGCTGAGAGCGACAGCTCATGAGCATGCACAGGGCTCACTCTCTCTCTCTTGTTTTTTGTCATTGTTAACAGCTCTTTCTAAAATGGATAGAAGTCTGTCTAATAATTTAGATAGCATGGTTAAACAAAGGAATTAATATATCCCGAAATATAACCATATTATAATGATTGCTTTTATATTAGGCCCTATTAGTAATAGAAAGTCAAATATTATAATACTTTTCTTGTTTGCCGTCAGCATTAGGCAAATATGCATTTATATAATTTAAACAAATCTTTGAATGACTAATAAAAATTTCATTTCACAAACCTTGCAAACTTGAATCCAGCTGTGAGATCTTGTGAAGTGTTCGTGTGTATCCAACATGATTGCGTGTTCTCTGTGTGACGGTCGACCCTTGTTAATTGAATGCTTTTATCTATAAACTTGTGATTTCAAATTATGCTTTCATATTCATGTCATTATCTCTGTGTGCTGTATGTAAAATGAGTGTTACCCTGGCTTTATTTGAAAAATATGGTTCCTAGTGCACAAAAACTTCCCAGAATACGGAGTGCCCCGTTGCTTACAGTGTTTACTTCCTTTGTATTATATTTTTTATTAAATATTTATTTATTTGTGAAAAATACCTTGCCATCTAAACTATAAGTATATTTATTTTACGTATTTTATGTATATGTTATTTTATGTATTTTTTTTTAATCCATTGTCAAGTGATTTCAAATTTCTTAAATTTTAATAATAATAATTTAAAAAAATCATATCAGCTTTATATTGGCTATCAAAAAACACATATCATACACATATATGTACGCCTGTATGTATTTTGAACGCGTTCCATTGCACTCTCAGGAGATTCACCTTCACCCGTGCAGCATTTGAGTATTTATTTTTAGTATTTTACTAGCGCAGGCGCTCATAAGCTCATAGAGGAATTCACAAAGTTCACCTCACATGTGAGACTGCAGCGAACGTGGCTTGTTTGCTTTGTGCAAAACGTCTCTAGGTTACGTATGTAACCCTAGTTCCTCGAGGAAACGAGACGCTGCGTCGAAACGCTTTGGGGAATGCGTTTAGCGTGAGCAACTCTGAATATGATATCTAATCTGTCTTATAGAAGAGTGTGACGTCACGGGCGAGGTGACGTAAGCGACCAGGAAGCTATAAAGGCACGAGCCGCACAGCTGGCTTCAGCTTCGAGTACCAGCAAGTGCCGGCAGGGGTGCCGGGGGTATGGCCTCAAGATGCAGCTTCTCATTCCCTTGAGGAACTAGGGTTACAAACGTAACCTAGAGACGTTCCTCTTCAGGAACTCGAGCTGTGTCGAAACGCTTTGGGGAACGAGTACCAACACTGCCAGACTACCAAACCCCTGCCTAGTGTGTATCCGAAGAGCACAGCTTAGGATGAGGGGAATGAAGTGCCTGGAGTGACTGGTATGTCTAAGCCATAGAATCTTTCAAAAGTAGAAGGCGTGGAAAACCCGTAGCATTGCAGATGTCCAGCATGGACGCACCTGCTAGAAAGGCCTTGGAGGCCGCCATACCCCATGTAGAGTGAACCTTGGCTCCCGACAGCGGGGGACGACCAGAGGACTCAGAGTGGCATTGATAGTCTCAACTATCCAACGACTAATAGTCTGCTTGGAAGCAGGGAAACCCCTCTTGGGGGGACCGCAGCACGCAAGCAATTGGTACATTTTTCTCCACAGGGCAGCTCTGTGGGCGTATGCATCCAGCGCTCGAGCTGGACACACACAATTTAGCTTCTCTTGGTCGGGCTCCCGAAAGGGAGGAGGACAGAAGTCCTGCAGCACTACAGGTTGTGGTGTGATAGAGGGCACCTTAGGAACATATCCCGCTCGAGGGTGTATGAACACTTTGGTCATGCCAGGTGCAAAATCAGGATAGGTAGGGGCCACTGAGAGGGCCTGTAAATCTCCTACTCTCCTCAGAGAGGTAATGGCCAACAGAAAGGAGGTTTTAAGAGTCAGATGTCTATCTGAGATATCTTGAATCGGTTGAATGGAGATTTGTAAAGAGCCTCTAACACTACACCCAAGTCCCAGGGGGGAACACGGGACCGTACTGGAGGTCTCAGCCTCCGCGAACCGTGGAGGAAACGTGTAACTAGGGGGTGTCTTACCAGAGACTGGCCATCGAGAAGGGTGTGGTAGGCCGCAATAGCTGCCACGTAGACCTTTAACGTGGAGTGGGTCAACCCTGCAGAGAGCCTAGCCTGTAGAAACTCCAGAACTGTACCAACCGGGCAGTTTGCTGGGTCTAACTGGCGGTCTCTACACCATGAGGTGAAGAGTTTCCACCTCAGGGCGTACAGTTTCCTTGTTGAGAGAGCTCTGGATTGGAGAAGGGTCTCAACAACCTCGGTTGAGAGACCGGCTGCTAACAGTTGTGCCACCTCAGGGGCCACACCCACAGCTTCCACAACTCCGGGCGAGGGTGAATTATCGTACCCTGCGCCTGCGAGAGTAGGTCCGTCCTGATCGGTATCTCCCACGGAGAGGCGTCGAGGAGCAAGACTAGTTCTGAGAACCATACTCGGCCCGGCCAGAACGGGGCTACTAAAAACAGACGGACCCTGTCCTGGCGTACTCTCGCCAGAACTCCCGGGAGCAGAGCGATAGGGGGAAATGTGTACAGACGAAGGCTTGGCCAAGTCTGTACCATGGTGTCCAGTCCCAGAGGAGCTGGATGAACTAGAGAGAACCAAAGGGGGCATTGTGACGTCTCTTGAGATGCAAATAGGTCTACTTGAGCCCTTCCAAATACTCTCCATATCTGCTTCACTACTTCTGGGTGAAGTCTCCATTCCCCGGGCCTCAGCCCCTGCCTCGACAGTATGTCTGCTCCCATATTTTGTTTCCCAGGAATATATACTGCTCTTAATGAGGAGTTTTCTCTGGGACCACACCAGGATCTGGTGTGCCAGCTTATACAATGGGCGCGAACGCAGACCTCCCTGGTGGTTGATATAAGAGACCACCGATGTGTTGTCGGTGCACACCAACACATGGTAACCCTTAGGTCTGGGAGGAAGTGCTTCAGTGCACGATAAACTGCTTGCATTTCTAGACAATTGATATGCCATGTTAGATGGCGATCGCTCCACAGACCACGGGCAGGGTGGCCACTCATGACTGCACCCCAGCCGGTGATGGATGCGTCCGTCGCTAGTGTTACACGGCGACAAGGAGCTCCCAGCACTGGGCCCTGTTTCAAGAACCAAGGTTTCTTCCACATGTCTAAGGCACGGAGGAATCGCCGTGTGACCTTGATAGTGCGAAGTAGATTGCCCCTCGGGGAAAATCCCTTGGTCTTGAGACACCACTGTAGGGGTCTCATGTACAGCAGGCCAACAGGTATCACGTTGGACGCAGCTGCCATCAGACCCAACAATCTCTGAGATTGTTTGACAGTGAGTGACTGGCCTTCTTTGACTCTCTCGACTGAGATGCGGATCGACTAGATACGAGCAGGGGACAATCGTGCCTGCATCGCGGTCGAATCCCATACTACGCCTAGATAGGTGGTTCTCTGAACCGGAGAAAGCACACTCTTCTTGACGTTCAGTCTCAAACCCAGCTCCCCCATATGTGCGAGAATGACACCTTGATGCCAAGCCGCAACCTGCTCTTGACTGAGCTAAAATCAACCAATCGTCGATGTGGTTGAGAATGCGGATGCCCTGCATGTGCAGTGGGACCAGAGCCGCGTCTACACATCTTGTGAACATGCGGGGTGAGAGTGCAAGGCCGAAGGGAAGTACTCGATATTGGTAGGCTTCGCCCTAAGTCGCGGTATTGAAGGTGGAGAGAAAGCTGTTCATGCACTCCCCCCACCCACAATTCCGTCCGGCCCGAGACTAGAACCCACAACCCTTCGATTGGGAGTCCAACCCTCTAACCATTAGGCCACGACTTCCCCACAGTATGCATCTTTGAGATATATTGTGACAGACCAGTCCTCGGACCTGATCTGATCTACAACATGATTGATCGTGAGCATTTTGAACTTCAATCTCATAACTGAATGATTTAAGACCCTCGAGTCTATAATCGGACGCAACCCCCCATCCTTCTTTGGAACTGTGAAATACCAGCTGTAGAACCTGGACTCCCTGTCTTGAGAAGGGACCACCTCGATGGCCTACTTCTCTAATAGGGTTTCACTTCATGTTCCATAACCAGACCCTGCCCGGGGCCGACCATCGTCGGAATGACCCCGTTGAATATCGGCGGTACAGAGCCGAACTGAATACGGTAGCTTTTTCTACTGTGTGCAGGACCCATTGAGATACATTTGGCAGTAGTTATCACGCTGCTAAATAATCTACTAAGGGAATCAGTCTCTCGAAACTGACCTCTGGTGTAATAGGCCCCCGCAGGGGCAGCGAGCGTCTCAGCCCCGCTATGCGCACGGGCGGAAAATACTGAGAATGATGCTCGCTGGGGACCGCTGCGCCCTGGAACACTGGCAGGGTTGGCAGACCGGCCCCCAGAGGGCGCTGAGGCGAGACGGGAACCGTGTAATGCGGTGTATGCCGCTCCAGCCCAGTAGGGGCCGCCCTCTGCAGTTGTGACCGAAATATGTCAGGACTTCTTAACCGAGGGCCTCACAGCCTGAAGTACGCCCCTCAGATCCGCCTTAGGCTGGAAAAAACCCTTGTTCAGAGCGTTGCTTCAGCCTCCGGTCCCGACACAGGGGGAGCGCGGGCGGCATCGCTCTGACTACAGACTGGGAGGGCTGCTCTCGCCCAGAAGCCCCTCCAGTATATATAATTTCTCAGAGTGAGATAAGTGTCATTATATTCCTCATAATTTAATGCAAACAAACAATCAGACGAGTAAACACGGTCTGCATTGTTAATATAATTCATATCTAACTTCTCATAGTCAGATAGATACTGAATTTAATTCCTCAGAATTAATGCAGTTAACCAATCAGACTAGTAAAGACGGTCTGGATTTGGTAAGATTTACATCAAAACTGAAAATGATATAGTACACGCGTTGCCTCGGCAACACGCGAGCCGCTTAGTCATACAAACAATATAAATCTCCTCGGAGATAAGTAGCTGCAGCTGCGAGTTCACAGAGGGGGAAGGAACCGCTTCGCGTGCTTCCGAACCTCGAGATGAACTCTAAATCTAGGGAATACGGGTGGAGATAGGCAGAGCCGTCTTCGCCCCGTCCTTAGATATGCGAGAAGCACAGTCAGCCCCCTTATTTTTTTTTTTATTTCGAGAGCTGACTGTGTGAGGTGCGCTCCTCATTAATGCTGCTCGTTATACAGTTAGGCATAATATGTTTGTGAAACTGATGCTTGTGTAACTGTTTGTCTGTGCAGCTGATGTTTATGCAGCTTATGTTTGTGCAACTGTGAGCTCATCGACGCCCTCCGTTTCAATCTCCTCGGGGGAAAAAAGGCGGTGCGTCACGGCCGTCACTCGGGGGGGAAGGAAACGCAGCACTCGGGCTTCCGCACCCGGAGATCGGGCAGATCAGGCGGGTGAGGTAGGAGATAGGGACGCGCCCATCTCCCTACCCTCCAGCAGATCTTATCTGCGAACCCAGCAAGTGCAGGCGCCGCTCCGCCTCGGCGAAAGCAGGACCGACACCGCGAGGAACTCTGGCGAAGACTCCCCCTCGAGGGAGTCTTCCGGGATCGAAGCGTCCACACTGGCTTGTACCAGTGCAGGCAGTCGGCTCCCTCAAGAGCCGAAACAGCGTGCCTCAATCCCAGGCAGACCGCACACAGACCGTGTATTATCACTCGTGATGAACACACAATCTGAAACGCGATCTGGATTCGCCTTTCAGATGTCTCGTCTTAGCTTTGCTCTTTGACTATTGCTTACTTTTTGAGGAGCCAATAGTGATAAATAAGACTTTCAAGACAGAATGACATGCACACACAGAGCGCTTGCTGAAAACGCAGAAGCTGAAGCCAGCTGTGCGGCTCGTGCCTTTATAGCTTCCTGGTCGCTTACGTCACTTCGCCCGTGACGTCACACTGTTGTATAAGACAGATTAGATATCATATTCAGAGTCGCTCACGCTAAACGCGTTCCCCAAAGCGTTTCGACGCAGCTCGAGTTCCTGAAGAGGAACGTAAGTTACAAATGAATGACTGACAACTTGTTCTTCTTTGATCTAAGTATTGTTGTGTGGATTTAGAGTGTTTACGTGGCAGAAAACTGATGAGCAACACTTCGGTCCACCAACAAACAGAAGAGGAAGAGGAGGATGATAATGGCCAAGCGTTTAAAGAGAAAGGTTTGTTTGTATTTTTAGCCTCCATATTATTATTTTTGTAAATGCAGTTGCAACAAGCAAACGTTGTTTTCCCCCATATTTCTTAAAGTACATGAGAGTGACGATTTGTTTTAGTGTTTATAAGGTCGTTATGTTCACTGTTATTTTTATGCATAGCCATAACTGGTGAAAAGTTTTATTAATTTACTTCAGTGTATAGTTAACCAGAATTTTGTAATTTATTTTTTTCCAAACCTCTGACTTTTGTTTTTCAGCAGATCTCAAAAGAAGATTCTCTGAAGAATGCAGGTAATCAAACCCAACAAGTTTGTCAGGTATGGACAGTATTAAGGGGACTCAATTATTTTCTTTTTTTTTGTTGTGGGTTGTGGTGGGGGTGAACACTCTTTAATTGGCATGCTTCACACTAAATATTAATCCTGCTGGGCACAGCCACTTTTTGTGCTGTCATTGCAGTTAGTGCTGTAAGTAGTCTTTCAAATAACAGGTTCACAGCTACAACATAAACTGAATATAGTTCACGTTGACACTTTTATGTAATACCTTTACTAATCAATACTTGTATATCATTTGCTCCTTACAGGTGCTGAAATGAAAGCTCCCAAACAAAGATGTCAGCGGATTTAGATGTGGAAAGACATGTTACACCACAGCAACCATAAATCCTGAGGGATTTGAAAATGGGCAAGAACCAAGGAAAAGTACTCATTGCTTCAATAATCCATGGTAATAGTTGTAAATGACTGGATAAAGTACAAAATATAATGTTTAATTTTAAAACTTTGCAATTTACTAATTTGTTGTGTGATACTGTTAAAAAACAACAACTGTTCTTTGTTGGTTCATGTTAGCTCTGATCCATTAAATAATGCTAACAGGCACAACTTTTGTTCTTAATAATGTACTCATAAATGTTCAAATTAACTAGGTCAGTATATTGACCACAGTTAACTAAGGTTAATATTAAGTATTTGCATTGTTTTTAATTGTAGCGTTGGTTCTTTTACTGAACGAAATTATTTTTATTACTACAAAAAATCAAAACGATGGTGGGGGTTGGTGACCAAACTGGTGTTGCAGCTTAACCGATAACACCTAGCCTAGTCCCAGGGCAAACTCCTCTCACTAAGAGTAGATCACTTTCCTGGGCTTCTCATTATGGGGCAGATATCCTGTTGAGGCCCGGGGTACGGAGAGCTCTTGGCCAGGCTCAGGTGGTATCCCCTCTGGTACTGTCTGACTCATCCTGCTACACTGGGGCTGGATGCGATGGTACAGACATGGGCGAGGCTTCGTCTGTATGCTTTTCCCCCAATTGCTCTGCTCCCAGGAGTTCTGGAGAGAGCGCACCAGGACAGAGTTTAGCTGCTCTTAGTTGCCCTGTTCTGGCCAGGGCTGAGTATGGTTCTCAGTCCTGATTTCCCTCCTCGATGGCTCTCCATGGAGATTCCTGTCAAGAGAGACCTCCTCTCATAGGTGGAGGGCATGATGTATTCCACCCCTGCCCATAGCTGTGGAAGTTATAGATGTGGCCCCTGAGGAGCCACAGCTTGTAGCTTCTAATCTCTCAACTGAGGTTGGTAGTTACATCTGTGGTGTGCTGAGACTGAGAGAAGCTTATTTTTAGTGTTGGATTAGGATGCTGTTCTAAAGCCTAGATTCCTCTGATCTCCCCTCTCTTTGGGGATCAAAACTCGCTCCTTCTAAAGTTGGCCTTTGGGCGGGATGTCTCTGCCTACTTGTCAGGTGCCTACCTGCATTTTGCGCCACTCCTTGCTACTTTCTCTCGCTTTAGCTGTGCTCTTTCAGACTAGGCAGCGACTTTTCAGGTGTCGTGGGCATTCTTGTTCCTGAAGCATTTTGATGCATCTCGAGTTCCTGAAGGGGAACATCTTCAGGTTACGCATGTAACCATGGTTCCCCGAAGGGAATGAGATGCTGCACCTCAGGGGCATATTACAGGCATCCCTTCCAGTGCTCCCTTCATTCCTAGAAGCTGATGCTGATTCCACTGCATGTGCTTTTAAGCTTCCTGGTCGTTATATCACCCCGCCCATGACATCTCGCCCTTCCAGTGGTCTGATTAGTCTGATAGTTCATGTGTGTGTGTGTGTGTGTGTGTGAGTGAGTGAGTGAGTGAGTGAGTGAGTGTGTGAGCCTGTGTGTTGTGTGCATAAGTGTGTGGACGGTCAGAGACAGTGTGAAGCGTCTCAAAGGATGTCTGGAGAGTTGCAGCGCTCATGTTTAATGCGTCTGACTGTAAACACATCACAGCTCACAGATGCTGCTGATGGCATAAATATGAATGACTGTCTTAAGAGCAGATATGTAAAGACATATCAGATGTCTGCATGCATTCTGGGTGGTCTTCTCGAGCCACTGGTGTCTGTGTGAATACAGTAGGTCAGTTCTGACCAGAATAACAATCCTCTTCTCAAACGGGACAGGCAGAGGGCAGACACAGGTGACAGGACTAATGCACACGTTACTATTCCTCCAGATGTCTCATATTGAGACCCACGGCTCAAACACCAGATCAAGAGCTGCATCGTGACGGGCTCATTCCCTAAAGGATGTCTGAGGGACTCTTGTTGAAAAAGAGGATCTGTGATGTATTTTTCTGCTAAATAAGTTACATGTAACAATAAGTCAGTAAGTTGTTAAAAGGAAAAAAACACACACACACACACACACACACACACACACAAAGATGAGCCACATCTGTGAATAAGTCCTTCATGCTATTACATTCAGAAATAATGTTGTTAAACAAAACAAAAGGTTTTTTATAAATGTATTTCATGTATTTTATTTACAGCATGTTTTGTGTGATTGATGTTTATTTGCTTAGTGTAAGTTTCAGTATGTTTCAAACAATAAAAACATGATATATTCTGGAAAAATACAGTTAAACAATGACAGGAAGGGAGGATTACTGTGGTCTGTTTGTGTCATTTCTGTTTTAGGATTGGATGGGATAGCTCTAAATCAATCATTAAAGTGCAGCAAACCTAGCTTTAGTTACATTCCTCAAAACCATGAATGAATGGAAAAAGAAATAAAAAATAAAAGAAATAAAAAATAAAATAAATAAATAAATAAAATAAACGGCAGTCACAGACATTCCTATCCAGATTAGATTTCCCAGAGGAGAAAAACTGCAGATTTGATTTCTGGTTTTTACAAGTTCTCTGAGAGATGTCTTTGAAACAAATGGATCTCCAGGGAAAACTAGTCCAGTCCAAAAGTTCAAAGTCAAGTAGGAGCACGGAGGACACTTCTGCTGATTTATACACACAGACCAACACAATAGACATAACTGAGGGAAACACACAGTCACGAGAGTGAGATTAGTTAAATAATGAATGTCGTTAAGCTTGAAACCAATGAAAGCAGGTGAGACGAAACACAGTGTGACGGATAAATAGACACAACTCAACACAGCATCTACAGAAGAACTGGACTATCTGCATATGAGAGCACAACTTGACAGAAACACCTGCAATCACACACATAATAGAGCCCTAACTAGTCCTCATGAAGATCAGTCATCAAACAGCATCTGAACGGAATAGTCATCTCAGAAAGATCATTCTGTCATCATGCACTCTGTCTCGTGTCGCTCAGACCTGTGTGACCTTCAGAAAACTTTCAGAAACCTTGGGAACCAAACAACTCTGGACCCCATTGACTGTCACTGTATTGACAAGAACACTGCAACATTTCTTAAATGATCTTTTGTTTTGTGCAAGAAAGTCACACAGGTTTGACATGAGGGCAAGTAAATAATCAGAGAATCAAGAAACATGATATAAAACAGACTGCATCAGAAAAACCATTAAAACAAACATTCATTAATTCAGTCAGTCAGACAGCGCTGAGTGTCATACTGGCATAGAGCAGATCTGAGGGACTGAAGGTGATTAACAGTGTGAGGAATTGCCAAACAATGAGAATGACCACAGAATGAGACTCTGTGCATTCTGAACACAAACACACTTCATCTGTGAGTGACACTACAGCAGCATTTCAACCCCAGCATCGAGAGCAGAAGAGCGTTACCTGTGTCTGGGAGGTCAGGGGTCAGAGGTCATCTTCAGGACGCACAGTGTGGAAATACAGCTACACAGTAAGATGGGGAGGAGGACAGTGTTCGGAGGGGTCGGGACAAAAGACGGAGGGAGGGGAGAGACGGACAGATCTGTTTCCTCACTAAAGAAAAGAATGGAAAACGGAATGAACCATACCTTGGCTGTTTAACGTCAGGTGCGCCAGACCTTGAAGGAAAGAACAGAAAAAAAAGAAAGAAATGAAAAAAGAAGGTCATAAAAAGGCACGGGAAGAAAGCAAGCATTGTCACAAGGTTGGACTGCAGTTTGTGACAGACATCCCGGGGCACGCTCGGATGTCAAAGACAAAGAAAAGAAAGAAGAGAGAGAAAATTAAGGCTGAAAAAACAAACGAACGAACGGACAAACGAGTGAACGCTTCTTGAGTGAGGGGGGGATTGGAAAAAAAAGCATTTCATTCAGTGCAACCCCCGAAGGCCATTGCTTGCTCAAATGCTTTTTTCCCCTCAGGTCTTATGGAAACACACACACACACACACACACACACACACACAACTGTTTGGCAGAGTTCCAGAGCGTCTCATCTAGAGCACTGGACGGGACAGCACACTTCTGTCAGAACACAAACATCTACACCAGCTCCTCATCCACGTGAGACTGTTATCAGACAGAACTAAAGACCTCAGCTGCTCATCTACTACACAAACTACTGAAGACGTTTACATATACAAGTGAACTGCATCGAAATTCTGGATTTCTCTTTCTATCACTCCATAAATCAGACAATAAGGTCAACAGACGGAAAACAGACACATTTTTAACGTTTTTAGGAGAGAAAATGTTGTATAAATCAGTGTGAATGAAATATGAACAAACCCTTAGAAAACTGGACGCTTGGTGTTTGTAAGAGCTAGAATAGATATAAACTTTTAAAGATATGGATTAAAATGGACATTTCCAGACGCAAATAGATAAATTGCAATAAAATAAACACTTAAATGTTTATCTTGGATTTTTTTCTCTGCAGTGTAGTCTGTAAAATAGGAAAAACACATTGTGAACTGTCCAAACTCTTGCAATTGACCAACACGTTATTGCCTAAAGTGTCTTGCCTTAAGCAGAAACTACAATAACCATCTAAAAACTCACAGTTAGGACTGTACCGATGCAAACATGGCAGCGCAAGACTTACATCAGGGTTTGCTCAAGTGCCGACTCACCTAGAAATAAACTGAAATGTGATCATATGTTTTCACGTCACAGACATTGTCCATGTTGACAGCCACCAAATTTCTAGCAACAGATCAAATTTGCACTGATAAAATGGAGGATTTGACTGGACATCAACAACAAATCATGCAGAAGTGTCTTCTACACTCTTTGAAAGGCTACACAACACAAGCTGTATGAAGCCTGCACATTATTATCCCCAGCGTGTGAGCCACCTCATGATCTGTGTGATTCCAGCAAACTGGAGATGAAGATAATACAACCTCTTCTCAAACAAGAGGGTTTTACATCCTACACCTACAGAAGCACAAGACCAAACACACACACACACACACACACACACTCGTCTGAAACATTCTGTTCGACACACTCACTGCTTTATCATTCACCCAAACACCACTATCTCAAGTTGCCCACAAACCCTCGACTCAAGCCAACCGTCAAAGGCAGCATACGGACAGAATTAGCTGCAAGAACACGGCATGTGCTGAAATGCAGCGATTTCATCCCGTACATCAAGAAGCTGGTGAAGCTCTTTTCTCTTTTAGCAGAACGGTGCTAATGGACGACACGATCTGAAGAGCCCAGGCTAAAAACACCCGTCCAACCGTTACCTGGTGCGTTTAGATCAGAGACGCTAACTGAACTTAGCACAGGTGTGTAATTCTGATCAAAAGTCTGCAGAACTTCCTCTTCCTGTACTAATCTCACAACCTGCCAGTTCCTGACACGATTCTCCGTGTGTCTGCAGGATTCAGACTGTACGAGTCGACTCCTTTGGTTCACAAGTGTGTGTCTCAACTGAACTGTCCACGTCACACAGGAAGCTGAATTAAACTCTATTCACACAGGATTATCTGGGGACCTCACCCCCACACATCTGAATTTCATGCGGTGCATTCACATGGGATAAGAGAAGCCTGTGATTTTATTCAAATGTATTGAATTATCTCCTGGTCACCCAGATGTCAAGGCTTTGAGAGTCCCGTTCTGTGGTCCGTTAGATGGATTTATAAAAAAAGAAACTAATATAGTCTCATGCGCCGTGGCAATTTAATTTCAACAGGTTAAAATAAGATCTTAATGTTAAAATAAGAAGCTTTATGCGTGATTTATTTGTAACACATTGACCTCAAAATGTTTTCAGCTTTTTCTGTCTGCAAATTGTATGGTGTAGGGATATGACAGCACCCAAAATACTGTCCAACACTCCAGCAGCTCCTTTCTTCCCGAAAGATGGGTAAAAAGGCGCACAGCAAACAAAAACCTAAAACCACCAAAAGCTAGCCAAATCACAGAGATCTCGATTCGCACGGGACTAATATTATCACAGGACCTATTATTGTAGGTCATTTGCTGGGGAATTTTTACTTTACAAATTACAGACATGGCCAATTAGCATGAGATTAATATCATAGACAACCTCTGCAATTATTACAAATGACTGGAGGTCACCAGGTAACACTGTCTGTCCGTCCCAATAATGCAAGGCTTTCATCGTTCAATTCAGAATTGATTAACTCCGCAATCTGAGTTTTACCAAACAAACTGCTTTCTTTTGTAGTGAAAATCATCATATGAATTTCAAATCGTGTTGAATTTGCTTTACAGTCTTACTGAAATTGTTTGATTTGTCAAAGTTGGAAATACAATCTGAATGATGCACAGCCCTGATGAGTCAGTTCAACCCAAAACTCTTTATTTGTCATTACGCAGGACAATCGAGCAGAGCCAAGCAGGTCTAGAAGCACATTCAGATGAGTAAAGGATGGAACGATATCTGTTTGTGGATATTTAATTACATCACATCTCGTCTTCGATTAGTTTTGAACTTAATGAGCAACAACAGAGACAAAATCAGTCTGCAGTGCATGTTGAGCAAATCGCTCTGAGAAACAAGAGCGAGGAGAATAGTTTGTAGGTGGAAACGCAGATCTTAAACGTTTCCATCTCTGGTTTTTCAGCTGTGTTTGGGAGCGTGTGGTTTGACGTCCTCACAGATAATGAGATGCAGCATCCAGAGCTTCCTCTTCACACAACATCACTGTGCTGACCTTCTCTGTCTTGTCCTCTCTTTCCTGATTTGAATTATTTTACATATACCTGTAACTGCAGCATTTTGGTTTGTCTGCTCTCCTCTCCACACTCTGCTGCTTGTTACCAGAGAAGCTTCTTTCTGTCAGCAGTTCTACTGAGATTCAGCTCTGTTCAGGACACCACCCGAAACACACCTAACCATATAGTCATGTGTAGTTAGGATAACCGAAAACAATTAGGTACGGGTTAAATAAAAAATGTTTTGTTAAGTGGTAGAGGATTGTGGTGTTGATTTGCAATGTAAAGCTGAAGGAAAGCCAAACGCTGCATGAGTTTCGGATGTCTATGATCTAAAGTGCATTGTAAGATTGTGGGTGGGCTGGGTGTAAAAACCTTAGATAACATCCCTCAGCATTCAGAAGAAACTCTACGCAGAACATGTTACCTAGAATCCTCTTTTGGCCCAAAAGGACGCAAGAGAGAGAGGAAAATAATGCAGCAATGACAGGATATGGAAATATTGCTGTCAAACCACTGAGAAAGAGAGCAGTAAAGTAACGCAACTTAGACGAGCTCAGCCAGAAAGTAGAGCAGAGAAAACAATTACAGTAAGTATGAATTATGAATTAGACTCACATGGAGGACGTGTCGATTATACTCTCAAATCAGCATCAGTCCTCCTACAGCTGGTGACTCAGAGAGGACAGGTGGGTGTGAGGACAGGAGCAGCACTTTACAAATCACAGAAAAACTAAAAGAGCTCTTCCCTCCATTAGAGCAGAATTTAATTAATTTGAAAAAGTTATGATATAAATAACTATCTCTAAAAGGTCAACCTCACACATAAGTGATGCAGGAGGATGGAGAGCTGTGAAGACACATCCTGTATGAGACGACACACATGCACACTCACACACTCACACGCACACACACACTCACACACTCACACACACACACACATGCAGACGCACACACACACTCACACACTCACACGCACACACACACACTCACACACGCACACACACACACACACATGCAGACGCACACACACACACACACACACACGCACACACACTCACACACGCACACACACACACACACACACACACACACACACTCACACACACACACACACACACACACTGATCTCAAGGAACAGAGCCAGCTGTAACAGGATCTGAGGAGGCTGCCGTCTGATTGGCCATATGGGAGCGTGTGGAAAATGCGGTGGCCAACAGCGACACGGGAGTCCCATCGCTTTCACACGTCTCACAGAAACACAGCGGTCCAGAATCCACAGCCAAATCAGACGCCCGCATCACTGCCATCAACAGATTACCAAACCCAGCCATGTGCTGCTCAGTCAACAGACTAATAATAGAGCGGAAGAGACTTCCACATCCCTCTCTCTCACACACGCTTTCATGACTGCGCCATATTATTATTATTATTATTATTATTATTATTCATACTGCAGTGGAGCTCTAGCATCCTGCCAATAATTAAGACAACAATTCACAAAGCGGGCTTCAGCACACCGAGCATCTGATTGGCGACTGATTGAGTGACAGATGGAGAAAGGCTCATCATTTTGTCATTAAGGAGGATGTGCTTGGAAACTCAAACGTGTCCTGCAGCTGCAGACTGTCTGAAGAGCACACAAACTAGTACAGAGCTCACGGGTTAGACTGATTTCACCTGGACCACAAATCATTTAACATTAAAGGGGGGGTGAAATGCTATTTCATGCATACTGAGTTTTTTACACTGTTAAAGAGTTGGATTCCCATGCTAAACATGGACAAAGTTTCAAAAATTAAGTTGTACGTTTGAAGGAGTATTTCTGTTCCCAAAATTCTCTTTCCGGTTTGTCACAAGTTTTGGAAAGTTTTTTTCGAGTATGGCTCTGTGTGACGTTAGATGGAGTGGAATTTCCTTATATGTGTCCTGAGGCACTTCTGCCGGAAGAGCGCGCTCCCGTATAGCAGAGCACTGAGAGCACAACAGACTTCACTGATCAGAGCCAGAGCGTCGCCAAATGTCACAAAAGAAGTGTGTTTTTGGTTGCCAGGGCAAGACAACCCTGCACAGATTACCAAAAGAGAAACAGCATTAAGGGACCAGTGGATGGAGTTTATTTTTACAGAGCATCAACAGAGTTGTGCAAGTGTTTGTGTTTGTTCCCTGCATTTTGAAGATGCCTGTTTTACAAACAAGGCCAAGTTTGACGACGGATTTGCACATCGTTTATTTCTTAAGGACAATGCAGTCCCAACGAAAAAGGGTCACGATCATGTGTTGGAACCGCATGCGGTGAGTAAAACTGCTTCAAATATCTCTGTGTTGTTAACTTAGCTATCAGCGAGTAAGCACATCAAGTAAACAACATGCGATGTTGTCATCAAACTGCACTTTCCACATGTACAGCTCAAAACAAAAAAACAAAAAAGTTGCTATACGTCAAATATATATAGTTTTTTTGCAGTTTTCACAAGTCAGTTGAAATGAGTAGAACAGACATGTGTTCGTACATAACTTTCGATATTTATTGCACGTCAAAAGACAGCAAGAGTTTTATCCTGCACTTCAAGTATTATCTTTGTAAGAAGAGTGTTTTTGGCCACTAGCTTTGTAGATGCGTGCGTGTGTCACACATTATGTACACATTGCATGCACGTTCTTGCCTTTGACCACAATGAATTTGAAGTAGCGCTTATATCTCCTACTTGAAAATGCCAACTTTTCATCGGATTGCTCCTGACTCGCCATTTCTGCTGCTGCTGCAAATCTGTGCTGTTGTGTGTGTGTGTGTGTGTGCTTGTGTGTGTGTGTGTGTGTGTGTTTGGCGCCGCTGGCGCGTGTGCCGGCATGTGTGTAAAAACACTGGCTCTGATTGGCTACCATGAAACACATGACTCTGCCTTAGCTAATCATAATTGCTTATCTCGTTTTTAACCCACCTCCTCACTCGCTGTGTGCTGTGTGAGCCAGGGGTGCGTTCGGATTGCATAGTTTACTCCAGTCGGTCGTGTTTTTCCGGGAAAAATCGGTACAGACTATCTTTCTCTTATTAATATAATAAAACCAAAGACTTTTTGGAGTTATGAAGGATGCAGTACTACTCTATAGGTACTCAAGATTAACAGGAGATTGAGTGAAAACGAGCATTTCACCCCCCCTTTAATATAATTCACATCAGAGCATTTTCTCACAGAAACAGCATATATACGAATATGCACAGTTTGTAGCAAAACACTGCAAGTGCTCAAATGTCATGGTTTCCAGAGTGAAGGATGAAGGGTGGATCTCTGCCATCATCATGTGACTGGACAGATGTGTGACGCTCCGCCTGATGATTCTCAGCACACACCCATCAGCATGAGCTCAAACTCATGTCCACCGCTGACATACAACACGCCTGACACATTCAATCAGGACATGAGCACGCACACACACACAGGCACCTCGCGCACACACACACACACACACACACACACAGGCACCTCGCACACACACACACACACAGGCACCTCGCGCACACACACACACACAGGCACCTCGCGCACACACACACACACACAAAGACAGACAGACACACACACACACAGGCACCTGGCGCACACACACGCAGGCACCTCGCGCACACACACACACACACACACACAAAGACAGACAGACACACACACACACACAGGCACCTTGCGCACACACACACACACACACACACATACTGGTTTTTGTGGTTTAGCAGTACTTTGATGGCCAAACCAGTTGGATGGTGGTTTAAGGGGACACCCCTTTCCCGGTGTCCTACAGAGATGATAAAACTATCAAAAATTTTGTTTTACTCTGCAGAACACAAATATCACTTTGGATTTTCTTTACACACAATAGAATGGATAATATGACAATATGATATTTTGGTGGTACACAAGGACTGTCACGCCCCTCCTATAATGTTCCCGCCCATTACATAATTGGGATTTATAGGGTCAGGTTGATTTAGGAGGACACTCGTTTTACAATACACAAAACATGTCAGTTTTCTGGATTACAGGGACAATGTGTTTTACAGGTACTTGACCCCATACACAACACACAGACATGTCCCTATGCTGCATTACCAAGACTGAGGTGGTTAAAGAGTACCGGATCTTTAACACAATACACAACATTACAGACACCAATGTGTTTTAGAAGTACTTTAATAATGACTTAAATTTGTGACATAAAAACAAATAGACAAAAAACGTAAAATTCGCCAATTATTAAAATGGGTAATCTTTCTATAAAAAAAGGAATGCCACACAAATCAAAACAAACAACAAATAATTAAGTCTAATTTACCAACTTAAAAAAAAACTATAAATCAAAAGCCATGCCTCATGTTGTAAGTACCTCACTAAATGTTAGGGATGCACCGTTGACCGGCCATAAATCGGAACCGGAGGGTTTTTGCTTAAAATACACGATCGGCCGATTTTTCCGTAAGTGCGCCCGCGTGCACAGACTACATTGTAATCATTCGCTATCATGTCATTTGTGTGGAAGTATTTCAAAATCTGTGTGCTGGACACGGGCAACACGAGCTACACATCTGAGGAATAGACAGCAGGAAGCGAACAGCCGCTGGTGTACTGCTGAACAAATAAAAGCCTTTCCTGTGCTCACTGAAGCTGCTCGAGCGTATCGTACCTTTCCGTGCCCTGCACAAGCGAAGACAGTGAAGGATCAACTTCTTGCGAGCTGGATGAGAAACGACACAGATTAAACTGTGACAAAACTGAAATGTTTTTTTTTGTAAAGTAGAACTTGCATACACGTTTGAAAAGTCAGAAGTAAACGTCAGTTCTGTATAGGATTATTTTCCTTTTTCCTTAAAATTACATTGACTTAATTTGATTTAAAAATCACCTGCTGAAGCACACTGAAAAAAGGGTTTCATTCATCCAATTAAAATATTTTTGGGTAATGATTCACAATTTTATTTTTTAACTTGAGAATAGTTCTTTATTTTTCATTGGCTCAAGTAAAAAAAAATATATAGATGTGAATCATTACCCTATTTTATTTATTTTTTTAATTGGATGAATGAACCACTTTGCATCTGTGCTTTATTCGCACCAACATTATTTGATTTTAACATTTTGGAATAATATTTATATATCATACTTTTATTTAGTCTCATTGGTAAAGACCTTGTTTTAAATTTAAAACCAAATTTTAAAACTAAAATACTATATGCTGATTAAGAAACCTCTTATTGAATGTGTGTTGATTGTGTTGTTTGGACTGTAGAACTATGCAGTTATTGACTTTAATTTCACATGGTTACAGTTAATCTTTTAATTTAAGGCCAGTTCTATGTAGTTTCAACCCAATCCAAAAACAAAAGCTAAATGCTGATGTCTGTAGCATCTATGTTTGTATTGAATGTAGGCTACTTACTGTGCAGTTATTGCCATTAATTTCAGATGGTTACAGTTATTGTTTTCAATAGCCAAAAGCCAGTTTGGCCTATTAAATACCAAATAAACATCTTGTTTATGCATACTTTCCTTTCTTGTTTGTTGCTTAAAAAAATAATATAATAATAATAATAATCGGAAATCTGTATCGGAATCGGCCAGTTTGCTTGTAAAAATAAATAAATATCGGTATCGTCTATGAAAAATCATGATCAGTGCATCCCTACTAAACACACAGTAAACATGAGATTAACTCGGAGCACACAATAGATGCTGCAGATGTGTAGAGAAACTGATTTATCCTTAAAGGAATGGTTCACTTCCAGAATGAAAAAGTAAACATGCGATTAACTCTGAGCACACAATACATGCTGCAGATGTGTAGAGAAACTGATTTATCTGTAAAGGAATCGTTCACTTCCAGAATGAAAAGTTTTTGACAAACTAACAATTGAACTTGTTTTCTACATGGAGATATTTGTATGAACTGCTGCTATAACAGTTTTGCACTATTGGAAATAAAAACAACAACCAAAGTGCTCATGATAATAGAATGACATCAAGACACAGGATGTACTGTAACATCACTTGCTTTGGGTTTTCCTTTTTAAGATAATTCCTCGATTTCTTACAAAATCCTGTATGTTCTGTGCACTGCATCTCACCAAAACAGGATCCTCAGCAGTTTTACACTGCTGGTTTTCAGTCATTGTGGCCAGTTTTCCTTTAGCTCTGTGGTCCTTAAAATGTTTGATTACAGCTGTAACTTCAGTGTTTGACCAGGACACTTTCTGCCCTCTCCGTGTGTTTTCAGTTTCTGCCTCACTCTCACTCTCTGTACAGAAGAATACACACTTTAGTGAGTTCTAACTCTACGAGAGCTCATGTACTTACATTGATGGTGCTATTGCAATTTAAACCTTTGGTATCTTCAGGAAGTTCAGTGGTGCTCTCAATGGGCATCTTCTGAACACCTGCAGACAAACAGTCATATAATGATCAGGAAACTCAGAAGTAACTCAAACAGAAAAGACATATATATACAGTATATATATTCTAATGGAATTGGCCTGTTAAACGTTTATTTTTGAAACAGTCATTTATCAGTTTTTTGCCTAAACACTAAGTATCAACATATTGGTATAGCCAGATAATACACCAATACAAAACTGATGCGTCCCTAATTTGAGTAATATTCTGTTAGTAATGCTGGATTAATACAATATAAGGTAACACTTTAGAATAGGGAACACTTATGAACTATTAACTACAACTTTTCCCTCAATAAATTCCTAATTTGCTGCTTATTATTAGTAAATAAGGCAGTTGTTACATTAATGTATTGGGTAAGATTAGGAATGTAGAATAAGGTCATTTAAAATAAGGCATTAATAAGTGCTTAATTACTACTACTAATAATATGCACGCTAATAAGACAATACAGTGGTGTGAAAAAGTGTTGGTTCCTTATTTTTTTGCATGTTTATCACACTTTAATGTTTTGGATCATCGAACAAATTTAAACATTAGTCAAGGAAAACCAGTGAACACAACATGCAGTTTTTAAATGAAGGTTTTTATTATTAAGAGAAAACAAAAGTCAAAACTACATGGCCCTGTGTGAAGAAGTGTTTGCCCCTAAACCTAATAATTGGTTGGGCCACCCTTAGCGGCAACAACTGCAATCAAGTGTTTGTGATAACTTTCAATGAGTCTGTTACAGCGCTGTGGAGGAATTTTGGTCGACTCATCTAAGCAGAATTGTAATTCAGCCACACTGGAGGGTTTTCAAGCATGAACAGACTTTTTAAGGTCATGTCACAGCATCTCAGTAGGATTCAGGTCTGGACTTTGACTAGGCCACTCCAAAGTCTTCATTTTGTTTTTCTTCAGCCATTCAGAGGTGGACTTGCTGGTCGGTTTTGCATCATTGTCCTGCTGCAGAACCCAAGTTTGCTTCAGCTTAAAGTCACGAACAGATGGCCGGACATTCTCCTTCAGGATTTTTTGGTAAACAGCAGAATTCCATTTATCACAGCAAGTCTTCTAGGTCCAGAAGCAGACCATCACACTACCACCACCATATTGTACTGTTGGCATGATGTTCTTTTTCTGAAATGCGGTGTTACTTTTACGCCAGACATTACGGGACACACAACTTTTGTCTCGTCAGTCCACAGAGTATTTTCCCAAAAGTCTTGGGGATCATCAATATTTTTTCTGGCAAAACTGAGACGAGCCTTTAGTCTTTGTCTTGGAAATCTGCCATGCAGACCATTTTTGCCCAGTCTCTTTCTTATGGTGGAGTCATGAACACTGACCTTAACTGAGGCAAGTGAGGCCTGCAGTTCTCTGAATGTTGTTGTGGGGTCTTTTGTGACCTCTTGGATGAGTCGTCACTGTGCTCTTGGGGTAATTTTGGTCAGCCAGCCACTCCTGGGAAGGTTCTCCAGTGCTGTTCCACAAATTTAGCACAGTGGCTAGATGAACAAATAACCAGACGCCACCTGATTCTAATATTCCATCATTTAATAGTAATGACTTTATGAATTTCTTCACTAATAAAATAAATAACATCAGAAATACAATAACAAATGTCAATTTTACAGCGTCTAACACTTCAGTTTCATCCATCGCACCCAAATATAAACTGCAGTGCTTTACAACTATAGGACAGGAAGAGCTAAATAAACTTATCACTGTATCTAAACCAAAAACATTTTTATTAGATCTTGTACCCAGTAAATTACTGAAAGAGTAGGCGAAAAAACGCTTCTCAATATTATTAACTCGTCGTTATCTTTAGGTCACATCCCAAAACAATTTAAGATGGTGGTTATTAAGCCTCTTATTAAGAAACCACAACTAGATACTAGTGAACTGGCAAATTATTTCAAAATCTATTTATTTAAACTATTTCAAATCTTCCATTTATGTCTAAAATTTTAGAAAAAGTTTTGTCTGCTCAATTGAGCTCCTTCCTGCAAAAAAAAAAAAAAGATCTGTATGAAGAATTTCAGTCAGGTTTCATGCCCCACCATAGCACAGAAACTGCACTTGTTAAAATTACAAATGACCTGCTTCTTGCGTCAGATCAAGGCTGCATCTCATTGCTAGTTTTACTTGATCTTAGTGCTGCGTTCAACACCATAGATCATGACATCCTCATAGATAGATTACAAACCTATACAGGTATTGAAGGGCAGGCTCTAAGATAGTTTAGATCCTACCTGTCCGATCGCTACCATTTTGTTTATTTAAATGGGGTGTTTATCATCTCATTTATCATCAGTAAAATATAGAGTGCCACAAGGATCCGTCCTAGGTCACCTTCTATTTCCAATATACATGTTGCCCCTTGGTAATATTATTAGAAAATATGGGATTAGTTTCCACTGTTATGCTGATGATACTCAGCTATATATCTCAACGAGACCAGATGAAACTTCTCAATTATCTAAGCTAACAGAGTGTGTTAAAAATGTAAAAGATTGGATGACCAATAATTTTCTCCAATTAAATTCGGATAAGACAGAGATATTATTTATTGGACCAAAAAAAACACTACACAGAATCTTGTAGATTACAATCTGCAACTAGACGGATGTACTGTAACTTCCTCTACAGTCAAAAATCTGGGTGTTATATTAGACAGCAACTTGTCTTTTGAAAATCATATTTCCCATGTTACAAAAACTGCATTCTTCCATCTTAGAAACATTGCCAAGCTACGAAACATGTTATCTGTTTCTGATGCAGAAAAGCTAGTTCATGCATTCATGACCTCTAGACTGGACTATTGTAATGCACTTCTAGGTGGTTGTCCTGCTTCTTCAATAAACAAGCTAAAGGTAGTCCAAAATGCAGTGGCTAGAGTCCTTACGAGGTCAAGAAAATATGATCATATTACCACAATTTTACAGTCTCTGCACTGGCTATCTATTAAGTTCCATATCAGTTACAAATTATCATTACTTACCTATAAGGCCCTAAATGGTTTAGCTCCTGCGTACCTAACTAGCCTTCTACCACGCTACAACCCATCACGCTCCCTAAGGTCACAAAACACTGGACTTTTGGTAGTTCCTAGGATAGCAAAAACCACTAAGACTTCTTCACACAGGGCCATGTAGTTTTGGATTTTGTTTTCCCTTAATAATAAA
Organism: Carassius gibelio; assembly: GCF_023724105.1. Classification (NCBI taxonomy): domain Eukaryota; kingdom Metazoa; phylum Chordata; class Actinopteri; order Cypriniformes; family Cyprinidae; genus Carassius; species Carassius gibelio. The sequence continues at coordinate 42,262,654 of NC_068377.1, forward strand.
AACCTTCATTTAAAGACAGCATGTTGTGTTTACTTTTATGTTAGTTACCTTTGACTAATATTTAAATTTGTTTGATGATCTGAAACATTAAAGTGTGACAAACATGCAAAAAAATAAATCCGGAAGGGGTCCAACACTTTTTCACACCACTGTAGTTTAGAGACCCTAAAATAAAGCGTTACCCAATAATATTTTTAACTTTTATTATTTTTAAAAAACACTTAGCTGACACATACCAGCATTACTGGAGTCTCCCGCAGCTCCAGCAAGAGCCTCATCATCAGAATCACTTTCTTCAGGATCAGCGTCATCAGAATCTGTCATGTTGATCTCATCTTCAATGAAAAATAAAACTCAGAACATGAAAAACATCTGCATTCAGAAGTCAAACACAATCACACACCATTTATAAACCATTCCTAAAGACACTACATTCTACAGTGAACACAAGACATATTTCAGAGAAGAGTTGCCTTAAACATTCCTGTGAGTTTAAAAGACCCGCTGTGCTACGCATGCTAGGATGGACGTACCTTCAATCTCAATGTTCTCCTAAAACATACATGTGATACTTTAAGAGCTACACTGTCTTTCAATAATAACTTAATGTATTTTAATGACAGGGAAGTTGTGGTCATTTAGTTAATAAGATCATTTAAAATCATAAAAGAACATTTACGTTACAGACCTTAAAAGGTACTGGTCAATATATTACTACAAATCTGTATCTAGAGCAGGGGTGTCCAGACTCTGTCCTGGAGGGCCGGTGTCCAGCAGAGTTTAGCTCCAACCCCAGACACACCTGAAGCAGATAATACTAGAAACCTCCAGGCAGGTGTGTGTAGACAAGCTGGAGCTAAACTCTGCGGGACACTAGCCCTCCAGGACCAAGTCTGGACACTCCTGATTCAGACATCGACTAATATTACTGAAATTGAAAACAAGTCATTAAATTACATACATTTGGTAACAGCTAAGTATATCACAGCCCATGAAGACATCAGACTTCAGAGCATTCACTGTTGCACTGAAATAACAGTTCATCTGAAACATGTGAATACCTCCTTAACTCCTTCAGCGGGGACAAAAAAGCTCTGCTCCTCATTCAACACATGCTCTTTGACAGGTGACATCTGAAAACAATGAAAAAAACAAGGCTCATGTAGAGACGATTTCTTACAACATCAATCTAACATTTCATAAAATATGCAATGCACATTTTATTACCTACTCAACACAGTCCTGATCATCCAATAGTAACCGGTCCTTCTTCAGAGTCACCTGAAAAATAAAGGAAACAGAAATAAAAAAAATAAACATTCTACTGCAGACAAAGGATTCAGGGACTGTACAAATTGATAATGCACATATACTGGAGTCCATAAACACTGACTGATCACTGACACATGAAATCAAAAAATCAAATTTAAATTAAAATCAATCAATCAATCAGTCGCAGAACCTTCTCTACGTCTGTGTCTTCTGACTGGGACAGAGTATTGACTTCAAGAGTGGACGGTTCAACCACAATATAGAAAAGAACATTAAATTAGATATCTGTGACAATAAATGAGTGCATAAAATACTGATTTAAAACATTAAATTATTTTATAATCTTGCTTCTATCAATGTAATTTACAAGATTACAATATTTCAAACCAATATTTAATTTCCAAGTGTTACCCAAGTTAATGTTCATGACTTTGTAAGTATTACATTACATGCATGTATACTGAAGTATGTCAGGTTGTGTGTATGTGTTTACACCTGTGTTACGAGGACCCTGTTCTATGAGGGCCATCATAAGAACATGGTCTTGACTTGACTGAAGAGTCTCAGTGTGTTATTAGTTTGAAAAAAGTCTGGTCTATTTGTAACCTTGTTATTACCGGGACATTGGTAACTAGACAAATGTGGACAGCTTATTTCAAGCATTTCTGTGTATGAGAAAAACTGGTGTTAGTTATACAGCATGAAACCAAGACTCACTTTTAACATCCACAATAATGCAGCAAACAATGTCTCTTAGAAACACATGTGGACAACGTAATCTGTTCTACTCTTTTAAGGACTAGCACAATTATTTCAAGAACTTCTTGGATACCTTTATAGCTGCTGTGCCCTGTTCAGAGTTCTTTGGGTTCTTTAGACACTGATTCTACTCAGTTATCATTTGAAAATACTGAAAGTTTTGAATAAATAATATGCAATCTTGGAGAATGTTATTTAAATAAAAAAGCCAAAATAATAATAATAATAATGATGATGATGATGATGATGATGATGATGACACAAATATGATAAAACTGCAGAATACAGTAGTATAATGCCTGACAGTAAATTTCAAACAAGGGGAACGACTTTTTACCAACTTATATTACAATATACTTAATCTAAAGGTAACAATTAGACATTTTGAATATCACATGGCCACAATGAGATGTGAATGATCCATATTTAGCCTAATATTTCACATTCACACAGCCCAATGTCATGGTGATAACTAGGGTCTTCAAATACCAGGCTTTTGTCAAACAAACGCCACACTGAAGGTGTTTCTCAATGTCAAGGATACTTCCTTAGCAGGACTGGTCCTTCCAAGTCACTTCCTTCAGAGGCTAGGTGAGGCTCCTCTTTAGCATTCGGAGAACACGTAAATGGAACAGGCTAGCAAATGCACGTCATTGCGTCAGTGAAAAGGTCAGTTTGAAGAACGCTGTGGTATAATGGTATAATATTAACGTTAAATTACTTTGGACAACTTAACTAGTTATTTATAAAAGAAATGCCGGTGACGCAACCGAGCTAACAATTGTTAAATGACAGGTCCGGTTCAGTTAGCCATCAATAACGTAATTTGTATTTGTATAAATTACAATCTTAATATGGTAGTAATTTGTACTGGCAAACTTTACTTATATATTTACTACAGTTATAACAAATGTTTGGTAACGTAAATAAAAACCGTTAACACTCCGACTCTAGGATTGTGGGTGATTTGAGAGCGCGAAGGCTACACATATGCATCCTTTCCTGTGTATGGGATATTTTTCGAACGAAGGACTCAGTCCTTGGTTGAAATTCCGAGGATCCTCGACATTGGAACAGTCCTTCGACGGATGTCGATGACGTAGCATCCTCGAAATTCTGGCTTCTGAGGATCCTTCCTTGACATTGAGAAACGCCTTGAGATTCTCATATGTTCTTATGATGGTCCTCATAAAACAGGGTCCTCGTAACACGGGTGTAAACACACACACAAGACCATGTTCTCATGATGGTCCTCATAAAACAGGGTCCTCGTAACACAGGTGTAAACATAGTCTTGATGTCACATTGTGTGTATGTTCTTGTGATGGTCCTCATAAAACAGGGTCCTCGTAACACGGGTGTAAACACACACACAAGACCATGTTCTCATGATGGTCCTCATAAAACAGGGTCCTCGTAACACAGGTGTAAACATAGTCTTGATGTCACATTGTGTGTATGTTCTTGTGATGGTCCTCATAATACAGGGTCCTCGTAACACAGGTGTAAACACACACTCAAGACTATGTTCTTATGATGGTCCTCATAAAACAGGGTCCTCGTAACACGGGTGTAAACGAGACACTTTAAAACAACAGAGAGGTGAAACCATCACAGAGAACCACACGTCATCAACCAGAGACAGATTTAGTACACGAGACATTTTAAAGGCATAGGAAGAAAATCCTGTCATCATTTACAAACCATCAAATGGTTAGTAATGTCTTATTTTGCCCAACAAAAGATATACAGGACTGAGACAACTTAATGGTGACTATATGATGACAAAATAAATCAACTCACCTTTAAGATCAGTGATGAACCTGCCCTTGAGCCCATTCTGGTCTTTCTGTTGAAGTGAACACTGTATGGCCTCAGCTTTCTCCTTCGCCTCGCACCTTCAGCCATCCTCTGTGTCTGCTTTAATAACAATAAGAACTGTTGGCCTCCATCTGACAATATTACGTTTGTTTGTTTTCAACTTAATATGCAAACGAATAATGACAGTTCTACTGAACAGAATATATGTGTAATATGATGTATTCTGTATATCTGTATTCTACAAAGCACTATACAAATAAAGATGATTTTACTTATTATATACAGTAAGTATTGGGAAGTGAAAAGAGCACATCTCTGTGTTTATTAATTAAACCAAGCTGAACAGTAATAATATTAAACATAACTGCCCCTCCCCTTCACAGACTGTAGCCATGACAACAGATTATTATGATGGCTAGACTGTTCTATTACATTTACAGTTATACTGTGAACGAAAAGAAGTTAAACTGACAAGCATTGTTGATTCTTGTTTGATGTTACTCTTAATAGAGGACACTTAGTGTAAACACGCTAGCGCCATTAGCATCACGCGCTAGCTGCTTTCTAAAGAGCACTGAAGACACTCACGAACAAGCCAAACTGAGCCACAAACTCTCAGAGAAACGATTTAACAGCAGTATTACTCACCTTTCACATAATAGTTGTCTCCAACAGCTTCACACCGCAGATGTCTTCACTTCAGGTGCACAGATTGCGTCCGGTCCAAACAGGAAGTTACAAACCGACACCCTTGCCTCGCTGATTAGAGCACGAGTATACGGGATTTATAATAATAATAATAATAATAACAATAATAATAATAATAATATATTTAAATAACCATCTATGAAACGTTACATTAATAGCGTTACATCAATATACTGATATTAAACTGAGTAATTACAGCTTTGAAGTCACATTCATACTTTATATGATGATATTTAAGGAATATGTTTAATTGGACGATCATTATGCATTTATATAATCATATACAATCGATAAATTATAGCAAAAAAGTGTTTAAATAATTACCTAACTGCATTAACTTACTTGTACGTAGCTATTAGCGGCAGAATGTAGCCCCGCCCACCGCCGCCATTTTGTTTTCGCGATTTCCCGCCCTCCGGTGCCGATCTAGCCAATCAGCGGCCTCCAAACTTACACAAGTGTAAAATATGCAAATTTTCGATGACGCGGATGCAGTACCGGGTCCGGGCTGCAGGGGCGCACTCCCGAGTTCGGAGGATACACAGTGTATAGTAAAATTTCAGGGTTTTGTGGTATATTAGGACATGGCGCGAAAATTTGAGAGGGAGCTTCTGGGACATAGAGAAAGGCATATACACTGTCGGAATTATAAGGACATGGGCCCTGTCCTCATAAACCCAAATGTCCCTGTAATGCTGGTGCGTATTCAGGTCAAAAGTCCTTGTAAACCACAAAAACCAACACACACAAAGACAGACAGACACACACACACACACAGGCACCTCGTGCACACACACACACACACACACACACAGGACCTCGCGCACACACACACACACACACAGACAGACAGACACACACACACACACAGGCACCTCGTGCACACACACACACACACACACACACACACACACACACACACAGGCACCTCGCGCACACAGGCACCTCGCGCACACACACTCACACACACACACAAAGACAGACAGACACACACACACACAGGCACCTCGCGCACACACACACACACACACACAGGCACCTCGCGCACACACACACACACACACACACAGGCACCTCGCGCACACACACACACACACACACACACACGCACACAAAGACAGACAGACATACACACACACATAGGCACCTCGTGCACACACACACACACACAAAGACAGACACACACACACACACACACACAGACAGACAGACACACACACACACACAGACAGACAGACAGACACACACACACACACACACACACACACACACAGGCATTCGCACACACAGACAGACAGACACACACACACACACACACACACAGGCACTCGCACACACACACACACAGTCCCTTCATGCTTCAAACACTCCCTCATCATCTCCATCCCAAAGAAACCCAAAATGACAGGACTAAATGACTACAGTCCTGTGGCTCTAACGTCTGTGTCATGAAGTCTTCTGAAAGACTAGTTTTGGCGTATCTGAAGAACATCACTGGACACCACACTCATCAGCATCTACATCTGACCTCAGAAGACTGCTGAGCGAATCATCGGTACAACCCTCCCTTCTCTCCAGGAACTGTACTCATCCAGAGTGAGCAGAGGGCTGGTAAAATCACTCTGGACCCCTCACATCCAGCACACTCCCTCTCTGAACTGTGTCCATCTGGTCGACGCTACAGAGCACTGAGCACCAGAACGACCAGACACAGGAACAGTCTCTTCCCTCTGGCAATCATTGATAATAACTGTGGAACACACTACACTTTATACATCACCTATTTAACACCATACTTTTTAACATTTCAAATTTGCACACATCATACCTGTACATCATACTTGTCTATATTATATTTAGTTATTGCTTTTTTGTACATTGTCTATTTTAATAATAATAATAATTCCTTACATTTATATAGTGTTTTTCTAGACACTCAAAGCACTTATATAGACGAGGGGTATCTCCTCATCCACCACCAGTGTGCAGCATCCACCTGATGATGCTCCAGAACACACACACACACACACACACACACACACACAGACACACACACACACACACACACACACACACACTCACACACACACAAGCTTACTGGTGGGGAGGAGACAGAGTGATGAAGCCAATCAGCAGATATGGGGATTGTTAGGAGGCATCCTGGGATTTTTACTGACCACAGAGAGTCAGGACCTCGGTTTAACGTCTCATCTGAAGGACGGTGCTGGTTGACAGTATAGTGTCCCCATCACTACACTGGGGCACTAGGACCCACACAGACACAGGGTGAGCGCCCCCTGCTGGCCTCACTAGCACCTCTTCCAGCAGCACTAGTTTTCTCAGGAGGTCTCCCAGGGGGATATGACTGCACTATTTTGTATATTTTTATATTATTCTTATTATTATCTGTGTCCTGTCTTGTCGCTGTCGTTCTGTTGCACTGCAGAGCTTCTGTCACTAAAACCATCTCCTCATATGTGTGAACACATCTGGAAATAAAGCTCATTCTGATCCTGAAGCTTCTGTCATCATTTCCTTGCCCTCTTGTCATTATAAACTTCCTCCAGCAAACCTGGCAGTTTTATTCCTCTCTATAGTCTGAAGGTCTTTACTGAAGGGTTTGTTCATATTTCTTCCACAATGATTTATACAACATTTTGCTCCTAAAAACATGGTGAAAATGTGTTTTTTTTTCCTGTCTTTTGACAGTATTTTCGGAATATATGGAGAGATAAAAAAGAAATACAGAATCAATTAATTGAGCCTGGCTGTTTAATATGTTTGCTCCAGAAATACATGCAAATAAGTGTATATTTAATTAGATGGTGCCTCATTTGCATATTTAAATACACCATTTTATAACGCTTTCTACCCTGTTGACCTGTAGCGACCCGCCTTAATTATATTTAATATGTAAACCTATAAAATCAAGCAAAGTCAAGCAGAAGCACATTTCATTGGTGGATCAGAATACAGCCTCCGCTCGACGACACAGCAGTGATTTACTTCACTATTAACTGACTCTCTCGTCCGTCTGGACATGTACAGAATAAACCGCCGTCTTTCCAGAAGAATCCTTTCGTGCTGAATTTGGAGAGCTTTAATAATTGAGGAGGGTTTCTGAGGGAGGAGAGGGGAACTTATCATAACATATAGTGCGCGGATGATAGATCGCAGCGCTCGTCTCCTCGCCTCCGCGCCGTTAATAATTAAAGCAGGTCACGGCTGCTATCAGAAGCGGTGTTAACTGGCGCACAGCGAGCGTGTGCTTTTACAGCCCTCTGTGATGAAGAGTGTGTGAGGTCTGTCATTATCAAATGCAAACCAACAGCAATAACTGACATTGTTCATATTTCTGCTGATCGCACACGGACACGAGCCGTTAGAGCCAGACGACAGATGTGACTCGAGAGCACAGACTACGACATGAGCAGCTCTCCAGTGATGAGACAGACGGAGAGAGAGAGACACTGACTGACTGAGAGACTCAATAGATACAGTTTTTAAAAACCAAACTCCTCCAGATCAATTTACTTCCATCTAAAACATGTAAGAGGCAAATAAGAGTTTTTGCAAAAAGTATGAAATTGAATTTAGTGTATTAAAAATTCCAATAATAATAATAATACACACAAAATTTAGTCTTTATGAGTGAGTCATTTATGAGAATCGTTTCACTGAATCAATTCGTTCAAACATTGATGAACCGTGCGTTCCAAACGGGATTTATCACTCTCTGAAGGGCACTTCGGAGTGAAAACAATCATGGCCGCCATATTAAAGGGCCGTTCCAAACTGAAGTGCTCAAAACTGGCCACTTCAAAGGGCCCTTCGGAATGAAGGATTGCAAAGGGTACAGCTGATGGACACTTCGGCTCCCATGATGCTTTGCATGATGACAGCACCTCTGTGTGGCCACATGATGATGACGCAGAAGGGCACTTCAAGAAACTTCAAGTTGTTTGGTCCCCTACACCCTTCAACCCTTCAAAGCTCTCACTCCGAAGGGTACACCCTGATGTGATTAGGACATAGGGATGAACCCTTCCGAATGGAACACAGGGCTAGTCAGGAACAGATCAAGTGACTGTCTTTATCAATGAGTCATTGAATCATTCATTTAACTGATTCGTTCCTAAACACTGCATCATTTATTCAATCGATTCATTCAAAAACAATGAATAATTCTCTCTCTCCATATTTCTCTCTTCATAATCTAAGTGCAAAGATAATTCAACAGCCATACATTAAAGATTTGACAGACAGACAGATAGAATTAGACTGATAGATAGATAGATAGACAGACAGATAGATAGATAGATAGACAGACAGACAGACAGACAGACAGACAGTTAGTTAGATAGATAGATAGATAGACAGACAGACAGACAGACAGACAGACAGACAGACAGACAGACAGACAGACAGACAGATAGATAGATAGATAGATAGATAGATAGATAGATAGATAGATAGATAGATGGATAGATTGATAGATGGATAGACAGACAAATAGACAAATAGACAGATAGATAGATAGATAGACAGACAGACAGACAGACAGACAGACAGATAGATAGATAGATAGATAGATAGTTAGTTAGATAGATAGATAGATAGATAGATAGATAGACAGATAGATAGATAGATAGATAGATAGATAGATAGATAGATAGATAGATAGATAGATAGATGGATAGATTGATAGATGGATAGATTGATAGATGGATAGACAGACAAATAGACAAATAGACAGATAGATAGATAGACAGACAGACAGACAGACAGACAGACAGACAGATAGATAGATAGATAGATAGATAGATAGATAGATAGATAGATAGATAGATAGATAGATAGATAGATCAAAGACTGACTGCGTGTGCTGTGTGAATAAATGAATGCATAAAATAATACAATTCTCCTTTGAGTCTCTCAGGCAGAGAAATGCAATTTACCTCTATTGTAACAATAATTTTTTAATGAAATTGAAGTAGTTCAGTGAATCGTTCAATGTTTCACAGTTTCCTGATTAAAGCAACATGCGTATTCTTTTGGAGCGGAGCGTCTGAGGAGGAGAGATCGCTTACGCTCGTTTCATCTTCATTAAAGCGCTCATGAATAAGTTCAGCCTCCATCTGCTGTCGGAGGATTTTCAGCATTTTCTCATCTGCAAATGAAACCCAACGCTTCAACCTACGGCAAAAAGCATTAATAACGCCTGTAACTTCATAAAACAAACTATCAATTAGCCGAGCGCTCTCTCCTCTCGTATTTATTACAGTGTGTGAGACTGTAAACGTAGAGCAAGCTCTCAGTGACTGTAAGGATGAGTCTCTGTAATGCCAGCGATCACAAGCCGCTCTCATCTAATATTCATGGTGTGGAGGTTATTATAACTCTCGGCCTTCCTGAGCCACACATCACACAGAAACACTTCATTTACATTTAATGGAGCGATAATGAGAGTTATCTTGTGGAGCCATGTGTTCTTCAAGAGTCCACACGTGTGCTGAGGATCAATGGACAGAAGAACAGCATTCATGACTGATTTCCTCTGGATCCTCTCACCCATAATCACCACTGAAAACCATCCTGACATCATCGCTCGTCTCTCCACACGAACGACTGCTGAACATCTGCTGTCTTTCAGCTCATTTCTGAACCAGCAGCAGACATGCAGCTTATTCTGACTGGACAGGAAGTGACTGACACTGAAAACATTTCATGACAACTCAGGAATGTCTACAGAAACACCACACAAAAAACAAAAAAAAACAAAGACACAAAATATATTTGTATCACAGACAAAACGCATGGATCTCATGCTCAGATAATCTTCTCTCTGATGCCACTATCCTGACAAATTCAGCCAAACCCAACAGCCAGTGGTATCCATAAAAATGCTAAAGTATTTATATCAATACCAAATAATATTGTGCTGTTCTTGAAGCAGATGAACTTACAGTTTGTGTATTAGAGACGCTGCTGCTGAACACTGTTGAGAGACTCACACACACACCTAATCTATCTGTCAACTCACTCAAACACTAATTAATTCAATCTAATGTTATCATTCATTAATTGTAATAAATATGATCTTACCACACTATTTCATCTCTGTGTCTAATCTGATGTGGGCAGAATGATTTAAACCCTCCCGGTCAAATATCGTGCTGCAGACATTAACAGCTTAGGAAAGTTTTCTTAACATTAAACTTAAACGTTAGGTCCAGGTGTCAGTAAATTATTTTTGTCTTAAAAGCAAGTGTTTTATAATGATTGTTGATTATGCTGTGGTCAGAGGTTTAGTGATTCTGAATGGATCCAGTGCTCTTTGGCGTCTCGCTGTGCTCCTGTTTTGTATCACAACTTGATTCGTGCTCATTTGTATTGAAAACTGTTTTAAATGAATGATTGGTTGATTTTGGCCTATACATACATTGTAATACTATGAATAAATAAACTGGGGGGCTCAAGAACTAGGAGTTTTACTGTGGTTTATCGTGAAACAGATTACCTCTGCATCCATAATCCTGTCCTCTAAACAGAAAACAAATTCCTCGTATGTGTGAACACACCTGGCAATAAAGCTCATTCTGATTCTGATTCTGAAAAGAACAAAACACACAATGAAATTACTTCAAAAATAAAAGCATTTCAAACTATTTATATAAAAAAAATATATCTAATATGAAAATAACACCTTAGACTTGAGTTAGCTCATCATTAAGATTAGACATCAGAGCTTCTTAAAGCACTTCTTTAACAAACAAAAGCCTGCAGTGTTAGAGTTAAAGATCTCTTGTAAAGGGTTTCTGGCTGGTTATATCTGCACACTCTCATTAGACTGGAGTAATGAAGCTCTGAACACTGGCCTCGGCGAGAGGAACCACGCGACGCGACGCGTCCGGTAACGAGGAACTAATGTCCTCACGCAGAGACGCCGAACAAATCTGCTCTGCCCACCAACTTATCCGAAAGCTAAACTCACAATGAATGACAACTTCGAGGAATGAAATCAATAGAGGAAGCGTTCATCGCGCGAGAGCGTTCACACCCGCGAGAGCGCGCGCGCGCACCGAACCGAGCACATGAATACATCTGTGTGACGAGCAATGAGAGGAGAGCGCGCGCATCATCTGAATACAGCACATCTTCATCTGGAGGAGGCTTTCAAACCTGTCAATCAAAGCGAAGGCGAAGCATTGAATAAAACACTGTCGCTTCATTAAACAGAATGACCTTCAGGGAATACGCCGTGAAGAACGAGTCCCGACTCAAACAGCGTTTTCTTTAACAGAATGCCCTCAACGAAAAGAGATTATTATTTACAAGTAGACGAGCACGATCTCCAGAACAGAGAATATAATAATCAGAGGAAGACACTGCTGTAGTTATCTACAGCTAAACAAACCAAAATACGTGATATAGATAGATAGATAGATAAATTAAATAAACTGATAGTTCATTTTACGTTGCTGGTCCCCATCGGCGTGCACAGTGTTTTTCTGTTTTTAAAAAAGGAAAAAAGAAAAAAAAAACCTTATTGATTTATGTATGTATGTATGTATATATATATATATATATATATATATATATATATATATATATATATATATATATATATATATATATATATATATATATATACTATGGAAGTCAATGGGGACCCGCAACTGGAGGTGAACCAACCCTTTAAATGAGCAAAACTGGCCAA
>NC_068377.1:42279933-42289933 GCF_023724105.1 Carassius gibelio
GAGAAACGGCATAGTCTCTGTGCTCCGCCCCTACTTTCACAACAACACTACAGCCATAGCCGAAGCCTAACTGTGCGTTCACACCGGCGTCTAGAGCGTCAAACATCGATCTTGCCGCTCTGCTCACGACACTGCAGAAAGATTTGTGAGCGCTCAGCCGCTCTGACGTAGATCGAATGCTTATTTTGTATTTAAAGCGGCCGCAAAGCAAACAAGCTTGTTGATCTCGTGCAGACTAACCACAAGGAGTTATAACCTCATTAAATATTGTTGTGGACGAAATATTAGGATCCTTTACTTAAAATGAACAATCTCAGACACCTTGGTCCACGTATCACTTTTAATTTATTTGTTATGTCCCTGTACGCAAACAGGGACACATCATAGATTAATACAAGCGCTAAACAGCAATAATCAACCTGTCCTTTATTCTGCTTGGGAACTAATGTGCCAACTCTCAAGCATTCACCGTGAGACACACGCAGTTGACTTTTCACACGCTTTCACGCCACACATCAATGTTTTCACGCACAGAAAAAACAACGAAGCAAAGAGGACACGGAGACCAACAGACTAGACAGAGCAGGTTAGATATGATATAATAACAGGGCTGTGCAAAAAATCGAATGCGATTTTCATGCACCTCTCATCAGTAAAGACGCTCCAAGTCTGTGGTGGTTGTTTTTCATGTCCGCGGGTCACAGCGACCCCAATACAAATAACGTGATATTTAGCCCCTAAAATGCTAATTTTACCAAGGCAACCCTGCTAAAAAACCTATATTTTAACCCCGGGAAGCAATGTTTTATCGGGGAACCTTCTGGAAGCGAGATTGGGCTAGTTTTGAGAAGCAACTGGGCAGGATTTGTTGTGAAAACCTGGCAATCCTGATCTGAACACACGTGCTGGAGATATACTCCTAATTACAGGAGCGTCTTTACTGATGAGATGAGCATGAGTAAAGACATGCACAGCCCTATATAATAAAATGGTTAACGTTAAGTTATAGCTAGCTAATTATCAAATGCAGCTACGGTTAGCCATCGCTAACATTAGCACGTTTATCGAACAGCCTTCGATACATTTCTATGTTATAACTTCCCGAAAACAAATACACAAACATATAAAACAAACTTCTAGCGAAATACTAACAGCATCTAACTTACTGTTAGAAATGTTGCAAGATCGGAGTCGAACCTCATTTCTTTCAGGTCCATCGGTTGTCTCCAGCGATTAAAAACAGTGCCGATGTTTACTCTTGATTTGTGTTTCCGAGCGCGGTTGTTTCCCTGTAGCGGGTGACGCTGTCTTCCCTGAACTGAAATGAACTAGTGGGCTGTACTTTCCACACGATTGACATCAGGTTCAGGTACGCCCTGCGAGTTATTCATGTATTGCAGGTTGGCTGGTGGTTATGCTGCCCGCATACCGCCTCCCATGTCCGAAACTGGTATTAACACCTGTCGGGCCGGGGCTAGTAATGCTAATGCTAATTAAGGTTGATATCTCTGCAGCACTATAACTTGACATTTTTTTAATGACATCATCGCCCTTATTTCTTCTCATTCTTTTGATGCGTGTAGGTCATGTTAGGGATATTTTTACCTCAATTTTTGCATATGGCACCTTTAAAGCTAATAAAGTGATCTAGTCAAGAGCTTTATTAGGCTGCGGTCACTCTAAGACCTAAAGTACGAATCCAGTATGATGATACATGCGTGGTTTTCTCCCATCTGATTACATTCATTCTGCTCATATTCTGTGTCTGGCTATTCAAGTGCAACAAACTGTGTGAGAGAGCAGCATTGATGATACATGGGTTGCACTAAATCCATTCTGAAGTATTATTATTACGCTCAATTAGTAATTTGCTCCATCTCTCTCTTTTATTAAGCAACTGAGACCTGGAGGCAGATTTTCTTCCATGCCTCTTCTATTTGTGCATGACATAGTCTTATCCAATTAAAATTGATTTCTTGAATTCACTGTACCAAAGTAAGGTTAGCAAAACCTCTTGATCCTCTATGGGATCATTGCCATCAGGCCACTGAAGATCTGATACATATGTTTTAGGTCTGTCCATATATAACTTTGCATAATTATGTATTGAGTACCATAATTCAAGTTCAAGTCTGCTTTATTGTCAGTTCTTCCACATGTACAGTGCATACATACAGAGAATCAAAATTGCGTTACTCTCAGCCCCCAGTGCACACAGATAACATTAGCATTAAAGCCTAAAAATCTAGATCAAAATATAAAATGTAGATACAACTATACAATAAGGGAATGTTATAAAATACATATAATAAAATTAAAAATAAAATTAAATAAAGCAGCGCAAGACAAAAGGCAGATAGAGAGCAAATCAATGAAGTGCACAAAAGCTTAACTCTGATTAAAGTGCCGAAGGGCTCCTGTCCTGGAGTCTCCGCAGTCTCCTCCCTGATGGCAGCAGACTGAATAAGTGTGATGGGTGTGTGGGATCACCTGTGAGTTTAACTGTAAAAATGTGCTTCTGCCGACATCGAGCAGAAACTCACGACTGTATGTGCGCTTACAGACAGGTAGACGCGATGACGACGTACAAAAACACTGCGACTCACAAGACATAAAACACGAAAATACTGTTCTGTCGGGAAATAGAGAAGCCGCTGCGTGTCGACGCGCCACCATCTAAATTAATTATATAAATGATACAGAAAAATCTCTATTGATAGATACACTCTTTAAATTGTAGCCATGATATGTACAGTACATCATTTTTTTAACTGGAAAAATTACTTTTGACCATTACTATTTTTCCTGCTTTGACGCAATCAGTATTGTATAAAACGCTATAAATTTGACTTAACTTGATAAACCCTTTGGCTATAGCAGACCTCCATATGGTGGACATTAATCACACTTTAAATGGTCAGTGTGTGAATCTGTGTGTAAAATGACATCATCTGTCCAGCTCAATCACACACTGACCCTTCAGAATATCGACACAGCTTCGACCTGCACAAGAGACGCACTGAACAAGACAGAAACAGCAGTGAAGAATGAAAACACACGTGAGCGCAGAACAGACCGACGGCTCGAGCTCATCCAAACATTGCTGTTATTTCTAGATGCTCTAAATGAAGGAAGGTTTCTCGCATACGAACATCTGGATTGCTGTAAATCTTGTTAATTTCTCTTCATTTTAATGGTCAACGTGTCTCACATCTCGAACTCAGCATCTGTCGCCTTGTGGAGGAGCAGAAGTTACGGATGTCTGTTACCGTCCGACTGAAGCACATGTGTGTTACAGATCTCAGTCTCCATCACAATCCACATGAAAAACACCAGCCAGAGCGTGTGTGTGTGTGTGTGTGGGGATTTTACATGCGTGCATGTGATTTCATGCGCTTACATCTGTCACAGCACAGGAATGTTTCTCTGGCCAGAATGTGTGTGTTTGAGTGTGTGTGGTTTTGCTCTTATCACTCTCTGCCAGACCTGCTCAGCGCAAAAACACTCGTCTGCCCGCAGGCCGTCCATCACACATGCCTGGTGAAATGTCAGAGAGAGAGAGAGAGAAACAGCTTCTTATCACACCGTCACTCACCTGCACCAAACACAAGGCATGCTGGGAAACCAAACCTTTTCTCTCTCTATCAGTCTATTCTTCTGCTGGAGTCAAGCTGTTTTAATGCTGTAGAAACGTGACCGTCCTCAGTAATTTCAGCTATACATCACATCGATGGCAGCAATGCATTCTGGGAAATCTGTCTCTGATAAACTTGTTTTTTTCTAGTTTTGAATCTCTCTGAATTTCAATTCAGTTTAAATACTTACTTTTTTAGTTAACTTGAGTGATTTTAACTTCTGCTTTAAGATGGTAAGTGATCAGAAATATTTTTTTAGGCTGTAAAGTTATTTTTTGCATGTTTAATGGCACAGTCAGAGTGGCACAAGATACTCATTATATTTGTTTTCATTTGCCTTCAATCTGCACATTATTAAGAGAAAACACTGCAGGATGTATCATAACACTTTTTAATGAAAAAAAGGATTCAAACTAATTAAAACTATTATTAGTATTTTTTCCCCATCAAATTATATGATTAATCCGGGGGAAAAATCAACAGATAAATCGATTATTAAACTAACTGCATTAGAAACTGAGAGAAACTGAGCACAGGAGACCAGCTTCTGTGTGACATGTTTATGTCCAAACACAACTTTATTGAGTATTCATTTGTGGATCATAGCCTGCACATTTGTGGATCGCTCGCTGTGCATTAGTGGATTTTGAAACATTTCTAGCATCAAGTCGCTGACAGTCCACAAATCTACTCAAGCCAATCATATAACAGCCAACTTCACTGACCAATCACGTTTTGCTTTACAATCAGGGCGGTCTCGTCCTGAAATAACTTCATTCATAAGCTGCTTCCCACTTCTAATGCTGTGTCCTTCGAAGGACGCTCCGCTAGGGCTACATGATTAATCAAATGTGCTTGTCATGAGCAACTTGCAAGTAAAGCTGGTTCTGTGATTAGTAGTAAATCTCTTTTCAGATAGAGGAGCATTCACTAAACAAACTTGATGTTCCAGAAATATTCAGCCCTCAATTTAATAAATTCATAAATACAACAACTTTTGCCCTCAGACCACTTAAATTAATCTCTCTAGTGATATTGTTAGTTTAAGTTCACATATTTTAAGAAAGACTCCTGATTTTTAACACTTGTTTCACTAGCTATTTGAGTAAATTAAAATATAATACTTGCATTTATAAATGCATTCATCAGTCGCCACAGAACTACAGTATCAACCACTATTTTGTTTGAATAAATATCCCATTGTCTCCGGCATGCTACTGCAATGAATTCTGGGATAGGGTACACCACGAAGGATCCATCTGTTGTATCCTTCATTACGCTTTCGAAATGCAGCGACGCAATCGTCCTTCATATCCGGCCTTGGTAGGCTCAAATAGGAAATATAACGGCCGTAAAATATGATACAGTAAAAGATGTTTCAGATTAGACTGCGTATCAAGCATTCTGTACTGGATAGAAACATGTTATGGACAGTGTAGAATATTGCAAGTCATACTTGTTTAATTATTATTATTTTTTTTATTTTATTTGAATACATATTTAGACAAAATTACACTACATTTTTAAATGAGAAGTTCAAAAGTTAATAACTTAGGCCTACATCTCACTCCAAGCTGATCTTAAATGTTAACAACCCTGCCATAATTGATATTATACATGTTATTATGCCCTATATTTGTTCCCTCGGTTGTGCTCTAGAACAGCGGTCCCCAACCTTTTTAGCGCCAAGGACCGGTTTAATGTAAGACAATATTTTCACGGACCGGGCTTTAAGATGCGACAGATAAATACAACAAAATAAAATGATACGACTGGCATTAAAACTGTGGTATATTGTAAATATAGTAATAAACATGAATCCACTGTGTATTCTTATGCAACTTTATTAGCAGCGTCCTCATAACATCACGCCAACAACATAACATGAATAACATCCTCTTGCTCATTGACTCCGTGACGTTTAAACATGCCTTAAAAATATAAGATACCGCAAAAATCCACCGCTCCCGGCTCTACTGGTCCAATCAGCGCAGGGTTGAGCCAGTGTTGTTTTGTGTCGAAAATGTTAAAAAATATATATAATGAGCAAGTACATCATGAATCTATGTTCCCAAACCGTGGTTTTGTCTTTTCCTGAATCACTACGTTACCCTTATAATAAGTGTTTATATTGGGACTATTTTAGTCTGGTTGGGCTCGGCAATGCTGCAGAGTAACACAGTACCTGCGTGATTCGCCATAGATGTAAACAGAGAGAAGTAGATCCAGCAACAATGTTCTTCCGCCAGACGCCAGCGCCAAAAGTTACCGACTGCAGCTTTAATGTAAGTTATTTATTCTTTCTTGTGCGGCCCGGTACCAAATGACGGTCCCGGTACCGGTCAGCGGCTCGGGGGTTGGGGACCGCTGCTCTAGACAGCTCATTATCATAAACTATGTATAATCCTCATTCACTGATCCAGATGGAAATATAAAAGAAACCTTTCACTCCATCAATCTTTTGGAAACAGTTTTTTTTTAACCACACAAAAAGCACTTTAGCTCAATTTAAAGTCCATAGAACCGACTTCTTCTTCTTCTTCTTTTGAGGTTTTATTGGCAGTTGACAAACAACAAAATGGTGTATTACCGCCACCAACTGGTATGGAGTGTGGACTAAAATGACTTCCTCCCTTTTCTTTTATATTCTCTCCCATAAATTATTTATTTAAAGATATTGAAAAATAAAACTTCAAATTAATTTCCAAAATTATTTAGTAAAATATTGCCTAGTATAAATTGCATTAACCCCTAACCCTACACCCCACACCAATAATCTAATACAGATCTAATCAACACATTATATGGCTATTAATGCCATCCTATCTGCCCCCCATTCACTGCCAACTAAACACCTCATTATATTTATCACTTTCTTACATTTTTTCCAGTATTTTATGAATATGCATTTCCCATGTAATTCTTTCATCAAACCACAACCCTAAAAACTTAAAACGTTTAACTCTTTACAGTTCTTGATTATATAATTTTAGTTTTACCTCAAGAAAACATTATCTTTGTCTTTAGAATGCAGTTCCTTACAGGGGTGCATATGAATCCCATCCTGATTGTAAAGCAAAACGTGATTGGCTACAGCGAGAACGTGCTACGATTGGTCAGCGAAGTATGGCTGTCATCTGATTGGCTTGTGTAGATGGTGGGTGGAGTCATGTATCTGTGGACTGTCACCATCGTGACGATATAAATGTTTCAAAATCTACAAATGCACAGCGAGGGATCCACAAATCTGCTATTTGTCAATATGTTTATTTTTTTTTTTTGTAAATCTCTTTATATTTATTTGTGAATCAGAATCTATATATTTGGAATAATGCAACAATTCTACAACCATATGTGTGTGTGTGTGTGTGTGTGAGTGAGTGTGTGCATGCGTGTGAGTGTGTGTGTGTGTGTGTGTGTATCATATCAGGACACAACTCTGTATAATGACATGGGTATGACACAGGTATTACAAGGAGAGGGTGACTTATGAGGACATAACCCATGTCCCCATTTTTCAAAACACTTATAAATCATACAGAATGAGTTTTTTTGAGAAAGTAAAAATGCAGAAAGTTTCCTGTGAGGGTTAGGGTTAGGTGTAGGGTTGGTGAAGGGCCATAGAATATACAGTTTGTACAGAATAAAAACCATTACACCTATGGGATGAACACACTTTACACAAAAACAAACGTGTGTGTGTGTGTGTGTGAGTGTGTGTGTGTGTGTGTGTGCGTGTGCGTGCGTGTGTGTGTGTGTGTGAGTGTGTGTTGTTCACGAGAGGCAGATGTTCAGTGGTTCTTCAGTGGTTCCAGGACTGAAGGACTGAAGGAGGCTCATGAGGGTTTGGAGAGCTCTGCTTCCTCTCATTCAAATGTGCAGCTGTGACTCACAGAGATTCAGACCAAGCCTGATATCACACTAGAAACACATGTGAACACAAGACAAAGATCCCTTCATGAGCGTCAGTGGAGAGAGAGACGGATACACAGACACACTTCTGTCATATGCACATAAACTGAAATCAGCTCTGATAAACTACTACTAAATACTGAAGAAACCTAATCTCCTGTTTGAAGTTGCTTTGCAATGATTAGTATCGTGAAAAGCATTATACAAATAAACCTGTATTGAATTGAACTGAGATGATGATGATCACCATCATACAAAAGTTAATTTATACTCATTTATACTCTACACACACATTCATTAAGATCATCCACAACACACGTTTATATTCCAGACACGTGGCTCTGAATGCAGGAGACACTCTTATCATCATTATGAGCTGCTTTTGTACTTCAGCTTCATTCGTTTCTCTGGTTTGGACTGGGAAGGTTGTGATTTCTGTCTTACACTCCAGCGGAGCAAACGGTCCATTGGTTTTTGATCGTGAATCATCTCGTCAACATTCAGGTGTTGCTCTCGATGATGTGACGGGTGAATACACAGGTGAGAGAAGCACCGGTGGAGATTCCTGTGTGTGTCGCTTCAGAAGAAAGATCTGGAGTCGTGGAGAGTGTGTGAGGCGGCTGTCTTTGATAAGACTGAGAGTCATGTTGATCTGAAGCCCAGTGTGTGTGTCACGGTTTACACACTTCAGTCTTGATCTCGCCAGACCGAGAACACGTCAGAAATAAACTCCACAGATGAACGGCTGATCCATCAGTCAACAGAGGATAACTGAACATGGAGCTACTGCTGATGCTTTATTTCATTATAATGATAGCTGTATTTCTGCTGCAGTCAAAGTCTTTAGATTCATGTTTATTTTGAATCGGTGAGATCCAGAGTTTCTGGTTGAATGTGTGTGTGTTTTCCAGGTTTAGCTCATGTCCGTGCGCTGAAGTGAATCATTGATGGAGTTTCTCAGTATTATTGATCTCTGCTCAGGAAACGCAGCAGTGTTTTATGAGGTCACTTCCTCCCACACGCGTGTCATGGTGCATCTGTCGGTTCATGTTCCTGTACGGAGGACACCGCTGCAACATCAGCTTTAGATCAGCTTTACACAGAGCTGCTGTGTTTCTGAATAAAGCTCAGATCAGAAACTCATTCTCAGAGTCCGCTGGAAGGTTTCTGCTGGTTCTGATCTGGATTATGAGTGATTCATTCAGTCAGTGACTCAGAGTGTGGGCGAGAGACACTCGAAGCACCTGATCAATCACCGGAGAGAGAGAGAGTCATTTCTTATGTCCTTCTCTAATTGCTCATGAAAACCACTTTATTCTGTACTTGCACAAGTGCTTTGTTTTTTTAGCACAATCTGATCCAGATTCATATCCCAGTCTTATTATATTGTAATTGTATTACGTGAATCTTTTTGAATATGTGTATAAGTGCAGATGTTGTGCTGTGTCTCTGATCAGGTTTCCTGAGGTTTTCAGCTGATTGTGTGTGTGTGTGTGTGTGTGTGTGTTGTATTCTGGTGCTGCTGTATCCAGCACACATCTCTCTGCAGTGGTGTGGAATCATGGGAAGTGTTTCTCAGGGAGCAGATGGTTGAGTGTGTGTGATGCCGTCAGACGCCACAGAACATGTCTGTGTCTTGTCCCTGTGTTTGGGAAATGAAAGGGAAGCTCAATTATGTGTTTAACACACTTACAGACTGGTAAACGTTCAGTCAAACGTCACCGTGTAGCCGCTCCGCTTTAGTGTGAATGCGGTGAAGATTCATGTGACGTGTGCAGCAGGAAAACATCAGCGTTTCTGTAATAAACACAGATCTGACACACACATAACTGTCCCATAATGTGTGTATATGTGCGTGTGTGTGTGTGTGAGAGAGTGAGTGTGTGTGTGCGTGTGTGTGTGTCTGTGTGTGTGTGTGTGTCTGTCTGTGTGTGTGTGTCTGTGTGAGTGTGTGCGTGTGTGTGTGTGTGCTTGTCTGTGTGTGCGTGTGTGTGTGTGTGTGTGTGTTTGTCTGTGTGTGTGTGTGTGTCTGTCTGTGTGTGTGTGTGTGTGTCTGTCTGTGTGTGCGTGTGTGTGTGTGTGTGTGTGTTTGTCTGTGTGTGTGTGTGTGTCTGTCTGTGTGTGTGTGTGTGTGTGAGTGAGTGTTTGTTTGTGTCTGTGTGAGTGTGCGTGTGTGTGTGTGTCTGTGTGTGTGTGTCTGTGTGAGTGTGTGCGTGTGTGTGTGTGTGTGTCTGTCTGTGTGTGCGTGTGTGTGCGTGTGTGTGTGTCTGTCTGTGTGTGTGTGCGTGTGTGTGTGTGTGTGTGTGTGTGTGAGTGAGTGTGTGTTTGTGTCTGTGTGAGTGTGCGTGTGTGTGTATGTGTCTGTGTCTGTGTGCGTGTGTGTGTGTCTGTCTGTCTGTGTGTGTGTGTGTCTGTGTCTGTCTGTCTGTGTGTGTGTGTTTGTCTGTGTATGT